>NC_057724.1:21716474-21773238 GCF_004010195.1 Chiloscyllium plagiosum
CGCTTCAGGCTCACTGCCTTTATTCCTGATGAAGGGCTTTTGCCCGAAACGTCGATTTCGAAGCTCCTTGGATGCTGCCTGAACTGCTGTGCTCTTCCAGCACCACTAATCCAGAGCCTTCAACAAATTGTCTAGCTATCACCATTGTTAACAGCTAACCCGAGTATGCAACTTTTAAAAAAAGGTTTTGTGAATTACACATGAAAGAAATGAAACTATCACTGTATTCTAACAGCTGAAAGGTTTAATAGACAATCAACTTTTCAATGTATAATTTCAGTTACATCACACTGCAAATTTTTGCTATAAATTCTGTGTTACGCTCGAGCCCTCCGCTATCACCTAATGAAGGAACGTCGCTCCGAAAGCTAGTGTGCTTCCAATTAAACCTGTTGGACTATAACCTGGTGTTGTGTGATTTTTAACTTTGTAACTCTACCAGTGGTGCTATATGAATGGATTTTCCCCTCAAAGATCCATGGAGCACAATAGGAAGCCTTTCAGCCTGACCTGCCTACTTTGCTTTTGGAAGAACAATGCAATTAGTCTCGCACACCTGCCATTTCTTCAAAGTCCTGCAATTTACCTTACACTCTGGGGCATGATTGTGGAAAATGGAGAATACTTTACAAATTACCATTTTTCTGAACAAATATTGTGTTTTAACCAAAATGGAAGCTAGTGAATATAATTAAAACAAATAAACAAGCTGTGTTTTCAAAAGTTTGTATTAATACATATGTAACTATGCACACAATTTAAAGTTGTTCATTTAAATCTTTTGATTAGCTTTCTTTAGAATGTGATCATTTCAAAAATATTTTTAAGCATCTCCAAGATAAGTAGGATATGACTTGGCCAATCCAACCCAGTCTTACAACTGTATTTGCTTTTCAAGTTAGCGAGCAAAGATAAAAGGCATCTGTGATAGCTTATTGGTAAGGGCCCATTACAGAATTGAGTCAATTAGATTTCCCAAGTTTAATTGGCAGTGCATACAAATGTAGCTGCTTTCAACTGATCAGAATACTCTAGGTAATGGAATGGAAACAGCTGATTATTATCAGGTAGCTGCTGTTGGAAACTTTGTTTTGTGGTAACTGGGGAGATCCAAACTCGGCTCAGCTGTGACGTCCTTCATGCCTGGATGGCCTATGAACATTCAATATTTACATAGGAAGCATGGCTGCTTGAACTAGGAGTATTAACAATGCTTGAAGCCAACAAAAATTAGTGCCTTCAAAACGGCTGGTGAGGTAATTAGAGGAAACAAACAAAAATAGAATTTCGAGCTTTAAAACAAAAGTGACTTATCTCTTAGAAGGTGACAAAATAATAAGTGTGCTTCTTTCCTTCTCTTCCAGTCACAACGAAGGGTCACGTTCCACCTTCCTGATGGCTCTCAGGAAAGTTGCAGCGATAGTGGCTTGGGTGACCATGAACCCAACAGCAGTGCCAGCACATCACACCCTCTGCCCCTTGGCTTCCCACAGGAGGAATACTATGAGCAAACATCCCCTAGCAGGACTGAAGGTGATGGCAACTCAGACCCCGAATCCAGTAAGTGATTTCCTGTGTTTGAGGCAAATTACCTGAAGTAATTATATGCCCTAATTGAACAGTATTAGAAGTAGCTCTGACCCACATAGCTAACTGCACAGATACAGAACTACTGAATAATTTGTTAAAGGAGTTGACAATATGACAACAGTAGAATAGGCTGGTAATTTGAAATAATTTGTTACAGGAGTATGATGGTTATAGATACGTTTTAATTAATCATGAATAGTAGTTAGCAATTGTCTGCAGACACTTACAGGTCTGAAAAATATGCAACAGGGGCTGACTGACCTATATTTCAATTTGCACCACTATTTTAGAATCATAGAGTTATGAAACACAGCTGGAAACTAGAGTCCCCTTGTGTCTATACTAGCTATTTAAAAAGTTACCCAGTCAATTTGACTGCCCTTGCTCTTTGCCGGGTCTCTGAAAATTTGTTATTTTTGTCTTTTTTTAAAATCAACCTGCAGCATTGAATTGAATATAGTTTTATTAACCCTCTCACACTTCCCATATATTTGTGTCTGTGGCAACCTAAATAATAGCCTACCTATAGAACAAACTTTCCGCAGTCTTCACGTTAGAGTTTTAACATTACAAAGTTAGTTTGTCATCCACAGCTATATTTCCCACTTCTTTATTCCGCTCTTTCTCATTCTGGCCAGTACAGGTAGTTCTTCTATAACATGATGGTTGTGTTCTTGTATAGAAAAATTGCGCTTTGGAAATAACGCTTAAAGTGTTGGTGATGTAATTGCATTACAGCGAACACACGTTTTAAAAGTTGTTGTTTTAGGAACAACATCCCCAAATTGTCAATTGTGTTACAGCGAATTTGCGTTCATGAAATGTACGTTATAGCACAATGACCTGCATAGATACATTGCCCTGCTTCCACACTGCTGAGATATGTAAGTGACATCTCCTGATTACAATCTTCCCTCTGCTGATTTTCCATCTCTTCCTGTTTCTACCTTGCCTCTCGTTTTCACTGAACAGTAGGAATTTGAACTGAATCGGAGAGGAGGAAGCATAACTTTTTAAATAACATGACCCTGGAGGCCAAGTGTGGTTGTAACATCATCTCTTTTAGGGAAATTGATATGACAAGTAGTAGGAAAGGACCTATGTGTATGGAATCCTTTGATCCCAACACATCCACCCTTTTTACTTTTATCTAATCCAAAGGGAAAACTATTTCCTTGTACCCAAACAGCACACATTAACTATACTTATATTGGTTTCTCCTTGTTCACCATTATTAAATGATTTGAAATTACTGATATGAAGTTAATGCAAATTCCAAAATCGATAGCTTCAAGATAGTTGCTGTCAAATCAATAATGAACCAGTCAGTTAAATGAGAAAATAATTTAATGTGAAACTGCATAAGGAAATAAAGGGCCACTTTCATGACTGAATTGTAATTATTTTATTTTTTGCAAGTGGGAGAGAATTTTCTCAGGAAATGTTCCCAGAATTTTATACAACAGTAGAGTTGAAGCTCAATATGTATTGATAATACACAATTTGGTGCTGAGTCCTCCCTGATCAGGGCAATCTCAAGCTTGAGCACTGGGCTCTGCTGAATTTAATTGATTTGTTCCAAGGTAGCAGTGAGTGTACTACAGGCTTCAGTATCTTGAGGCTACTGGAGGGAGAAACAAGCTAGGTTTCCTGCTTCTCTTAATCACTGTACAACGGCTCGATGGAGAAGTGATTGTTTGTGTGAATGTGAAGGAAATGAAATTCCTGTCTTCACAAATATATGAAAATAATCTTTTATCATGCAAGTTGGCAAAGGCAACAATTTCCTTTCCCAGATGAGATCAGAATTAGGATTTCTTTATTTCCTCAACATTTACTGTCCAGATTCACACATGAGAACCAGCCTCGGAGGTGAAATCATGTAGTTGTGTAATCCTTGTATAAATGTAACTGTCAATTCACAAAGAATAGAGGTGAAATGGCCAGAAAACTGGAGAAAAAAAGAGTGTTGCTACGGATAACACACTCTTGTTTAAAGTACGTGATGCTGATCATTTGTCTGTGGCAGACAACTGATCCTTAGCTTCTCCACTGTTTGATTTTATTTTCTATAATAATATGGGAAGTTCTTTATAACATCTATCTCATTCTAACATCCATGATCTTTAATCAAAGCACTGTATGTGTTGTATAGGAGGACAGGACCTTTAAACAAACTTGCTTTCCACTGTGACCAGACTTCCACCTATTTGTGAATGAAAACTCCACAGTATCACTGGATGTCATGAACCCTTTCATGATCACTGACCACTTCACCAGTTTCTGCCCTTGAATGTCTATGATCTCATGCCACCTCACAATCTCCAAACAGCAGGAAACCCAGAGCAAACCTTTTATTAGCTGGCACCTGTGGGACCAGGTGTGTGCTGGTTGATCAAATATTTCAGATAATCATGAGGTACGCATAACTGTAGTAAATCCTGACCAAGTAAAGCTTCAAGACCACAACCCCCCTCAAAAAATCTAAATGTATAAACATCAACACACCTCATAAAATCAATATAAAAACACACAGTAAATAATAGAAATGTAATTCAGGAGATATACATATCACTGTTATCCATTATTTACAACTTAAATACTCAGACATCACAGCAGATCATGATATTTGAGATAAATAATTTTTCCTGGTTAACAAGGTGCCAGTTAAAACAATGTTTGCTGTACCTGGTCCAAAGTGGCAATCAGTGCTAGGGTGTTACTGCCTGACAGGGAACCAAGCCTTTCCATTGGGAGATTCCTGGGTGGAAAACTTGTTTTGATGAAAAAAACATACACTCACAGTCATCCATCACAGAAGAGGCCCTTCAGACCATCGAGTCTGGGCCTACCTATCTATTCTCATTCAATGGATTGAAAACACCACACCGTTCATTGGTCTAGGGGACCTCACTAATGCAGGCATATTTGTGAAATCGTAACCAGTAAGTATCCAGCTAAAATATCCAGTACCAAGGAAGGGGCTACCCTGCCAAAAGTCCAACAAGAACATTCCTGATCATGCTGTATAAAATGCATGTCCTCAGATATTTGCATATATCAGGGTTTAGGGAATCTGCATTGATGGGAAAAAATCAAATTATCTCTCGTTGTGCCAATATTGCATGATAACAGTACAAATCCACCACATACAAGAAGTTAGCTCACCACATCTTCTTGAGGGAAATTAGGGATAGATGATGAACGCCATGTGAAAAGTTATCAATTTTAATAAAAACACTCACTGAGCAACAGAAGGTAAAACAACAGAGGAAGTTTCTGTTTTGACTACGATGCCCATGTTGTCTCTTTTTTCGTACAATGCAAGAATAATCCCACCAGCCTGTTTACTTCCTATACCCCTATGTGGTTACATCAAACATTTACTAAAAAAAAATTAGATTTACATTTTCTTTCCCTACTCAGAAATTACACACTGCAAGCCATTTAACATTAAAACCATTCTGTGTGTGTTTCCATGAAGTGAAAAGTAAAAAGGGTCTAACTTTTCTTTGAGAGCTACTGTTAAGATTTCCAAATGGCAACTTTTTGATTTTTAGGGGTTAGTTTTTGGTTTACAGGAGCTCACTTTTCAGTCTCATTAAGACCATAAGACATAGGAGTAGAAGTAAGGCCATTCAACCCATTGAGTCCACTCCGCCATTTAATCATGACTGATAGGCGTTTCAACTCCACTTACGAGCACTCTCCCCATAGCCCTTAATTCCTCGCAAGATTAAGAATTTATCAATCTCTGCCTTGAAGACATTTAATGTCCCAGCCTCCACTGCGCTCCTTAGCAGTGAATTCCACAGGCCCACCACTTTTCTGGCTGAAGAAATGTCTCATTTCCATTCTATATTGACCCCCTCTAATTCTAAGGCTGTGCCCACGGGTCCTAGTCTCCCCGTCTAATGGAAACAACTTCCCAACATCCACCCTTTCTAAGCCATGCACTAAATTGTAAGTTTCTATTAGATCTCCCTCAACCTTTTAAACTCTAATGAATACAATTGCAGGATCCTCAGCTGTTCATTGTATGTTAGGCCTACCATTCCAGGGATCATCCGTGTGAATCTCCACTGGACATGCTCCAATACCAGTATGTCCTTCCTGAGGTGTGGGGCCCAAAATTGGACACAGTATTCCACATAGAGCTGAACTAGAGCTTTAGAAAGTCTCAGAAGCACATTGCTGCTTTTATATTCCAACACTCTTGAGATAAATGACAGCATTACATTCGCTTTCCTAATTACAGACTCAACTACAAGTTAACCTTTAGAGAATCCTGAACTAGCACTCCCAGATCCCTTTGTAATTTGGCTTTATGAATTTTCTCACCGTTTAGAAAATAGTCCATGCCTGTATTCTTTTTTCCAAAGTGTAAGACCGAGCATTTGCTCACGTTGAATTTCATCAGCTATTTCCTGGATCACTCTCCTAAACTGTCTAAATCTTTCTCCAGCCTCCCCACCTTCTCAATACCACCTGCCCGTCTACCTAACTTCATATCATGGGCAAACATCACCAGAATGCCCAGTCCCTTCATCCAGATCATTAATATGCAAAGTGAACAGCTGCAGCCCCATCACTGAACCCTGAGGGACACACCTGTCACTAGCTGCCATTCCAATAAAGAACATTTTATCTCAACTTTCTATGTTCTGTCAGACAGACAATCCTCAATCCATGCCAGTAGCTCAGCTCGAACACCATGGGCCCTCACTTTACTCAACAGCCTCCTGTGAGGCACCTTATCAAAGGCCCTTTTGAAGTTGAGATAGATAGCATCCACTGGGTTTCCCTGGTCTAACGTACTTGTTACCTCTTCAAAGAATTCTAACAGGTTTGTCAGGCACAACCTTCCCTTACTAAATCCATGCTGACTTGTTCTAATCCAATCCTGCACTTTCAAGAATTTAGAAATCTCATCCTTAACTATGGATTCTAGAACTTTACCAACAACCGAGGTTAGGCTAATCGGCCTACAATTTTCCATCTTTTGCCTTGATCCTTTCTTGAACAATGGGGTTATAACAATGATTTTCCAATCATCTAGGACTTTCCCTGACTCCAGTGATTTTTGAAAGATCACAACCAACACCTCCGTTATTTCCTCAGCCACCTCCCTCAGAACTCTACGATGTTGTCCACTGGGGCCAGGAGATTTATCAATTTTTAGACCTTTTAGCTTTTCTCTTTTGTAATGGCTACCATACTCAACTCTGCCCCCTGACTCTCCTTAATTGTTGGGATATTACTCATGTCTTCCACTGTGATGACCGATGCAAAGTATTAATTAAGTTCTTAAGCTATTTCCTCATCTCCCAGCACTAGCCTTCTAGCATCAGTTTGGAGCAGCCTAATGTCTACTTTTGCCTCTCGTTTGTTTCTTATGTATTCAAAGAAACTTTTACTATCATTTATAATATTACTGACCAGCCTACCTTCATATTTTATCCTCCCTTTCCTTATTGCTCTCTTTGTTATCCTCAGTTTGTTTTTGTAGCCTTCCCAATCTTCTGATTTCCTAATGCCCTTAGCCACTTTATAGGCTCTCTCTTTCTCTTTGAGACATTTCCTGACTTCGTTTGTCAGCCATGGCTGTCTAATTCCACCACCCCCACCCCCTTGGATAATCTTTCTTTTCTTTGGGATAAACTTCTGTCCTGTGTCCTCAATTACACCCAGAAACTCTTGCCATTGTTGCTCTACTGTCTTCTCTGCTAGGCTCTGCTTCAGTTGATGTTCACCAGTTCCTCTTTCATGCCCCTGTAATTACCTTTATTTTAACTATAACACCATTACATCTGATTTGCCTTCTCTCTTTCAAACTGCAGACTGAACTCTACCATATTATGATCACTGCCTCCTAAGTGTTCCCTGACTTTAAGATCTTTTGTAAAGTCTAGCTCATTACATAGCACTAAGTCCAGAATGGCCTGCTCCCTTGTGGGCTCCATCCACAAGCTGTTCCAAAATGCCACCCTGTAAGTTTTGCATGAATTCCCTTTCTTTGGATCCACTGGCAACATTATTCATCCAGTTCACCTGCATATTGAAGTCCCCCATGATCACCGTGACCTTGCCTTTCTGAGATGCCCTATCTATTTCCCAGTACATTTTGCGCCCCTGGTCCTGACCACTGTTGGGAGATCTGTACATAAGACCCATTGTGTTTTTTTTTACTTTGTGGTTCCTCACCTCCACCACACAGATTCCACATCATCTGACCCTCTGTCATTCAGTGCCATAGATTTAATTCCATTCTTAACTAACAAGGCAACCCTGCCCCCCTCTGCCCACCTCCCTGTCTTTTTGATAAGTTGTACACATCGACTTGAATAGCAATCACTTGCCTTCCCAACAGATTCCCTCTCCTGACCTCACTTCCACCCAGCTCCTGCCACTCTCTGCTGTAAAAAAAAAAGGAGAGCAGCAGGAGTTGCCTCCTTCATGAGATGATGCAGTCACTTAGTAACAATACCTTTTTGTATTTGTGTTGGGAATTGAACATACTGGAAACAGTACTAGGAGAATTTGTGCTTATCCCCAATAACCATCACTACTCCGTTTAACTTAAAGCCACAGCACAGAAAACAATGCATTGATCTCCTAACAAAAGAAAGCAGACATACATTAGCAACAAAGGCATCTTTAAACAACAACATTGACAAACAAATACATAAGTGACACAAAAAATGCTTTCAACATACTGGCTAGGTTGCAGCAAGATTTTTGTATGCTTGTCTACAAAACCTCCACTAAACCTCAAGTAATTGTATGTATGTTTTGGAGGTGCTGGTGTTGGACTGGGGTATATAAAGTTAAAAATCACACAGCACCAGGTTATAGTCCAACAGGTTTAATTGGAAGCACACTAGCTTTCTGATGAAGGAGCAGCGCTCCGAAAGCTAGTTGTATGTAAGCAGCTTTGAGACGTGAATGCATACAAATGCAAATATTTACAAAACAGAACAATTTAATATTAAATTATACAATTGATGCACTGTTCTTCATGTTGTATCCATTACATTTTTCTCCCAATAAGTAGTCCCTGAGCTTCTGCAATTTTAAGCATGAGACTTTGCATTAATTCGCACAGATCTTGTTACCTCAGTTTTCCTGTTTCCAGTTGGCTGACTTTTCTTCTGAAATTTAAAAAATCTTTTTCTATCCTTTACAGCAGGCTCTCATTCGTCACACCTTTTCCATCTGCAAATCTCTTCTACTCTTAGTGGATTCTCTGTCACTTCTCAGCTCCTGTCCCTTCCCAACTGAAATTTTCAGACTGCACTCTTGTTTCCAGTCTCTCTGTCCCCTTTGCAGTCCTTCTGTCTCCTTTGCAGCTCCTCTCCATCTTACATCAGATCCCCATCAGTTCCCAAGCAGCATCCCTTAGCCTGATTGCATGGGTCTCCGGCCCCAGCCTCACGCTTTGCATCTTAGTCCCACTGACCTGGGTCCTTAGCCTGGCAGTCTTACTTCTCTTCACACCCACCATTCCCTGGCCTTGCCAACTGCTACCATTAAACCCACTGCACCAATGGCAGACTGCTTCTTTCCCATATTTGCTGCTCATGATAAGCTCATGATGAGATATTGGCAACAGGTGTGAGAGAGAACCAGCCTGGGATTGGTGGAGAAGCTTCCTACCATTTCTTTCCATTCTCGTCATGGGGAGGGGGGTGACTTTTCTCCAGTCACCCCATGAATGAGTTGTTCATTCATTTTGGCAGTGTAATGCCATTCTGCTCCCTGTGTATTTTGAATGTTACAATGAATTCTAGTTCAAGTAATTCAAATAATGTTTAGACATGAAACAAATAGTAAGTACTTCAAAGCAAAATACTTTAGATGTTAGAAAATGTTGGAACAACCCAACAGATTAGACAAGCACTGGCAGGAGCACATGTGAAATGTCATCAAGCATAAACAGCTATTTAATTGCACTCTCTGGAAACTCTGCCTGACCATTTAATATTTCCAGTATTTTCAATTTGTTTTGAAAATTGCGATTTCAAGGAACCTTTTCCTCTGGCATCGGAAAACTTTCTCTGCGGTTATGTAGGCCAGTTCCAAATTGGAATGGGCTTAAAAATATGTTTGGCCAAAATTTTGAAGATTGTGTTTGGTAACAAGTCCAAAACCTAGTAATATTGCCACTTTGTTTGTTTCATTTGGAAGAAATATCTTTGATTTCTATAGTCCCAGTCAGACTCTAGTGTGTCGGAATCAATTCAATACTTTTTAAAAGTGTCAGCATTGTTGCAATCTGGAGAAACATGGCAGCCAATTCACACATGGCAGAGGCTCTAGATAATCTGTTTCTTTGCTGAAGTTTGCTGAAAGCAAAATAAATGTTCATTAAGCCATTTAACTAATTTCTGATGTCAATTTACTGTTGAAATGTGAGAAATTCTACAGCAAGATTGGCCCTACCAATTTCTCATCACCCCATGAAGCGCTTCACACTCGTGTTGTAACATGTTTGCTTTAACCCACGCCATCAGCAAGAATTGGTCACATTTACAAAACACATTTCATTCCAACAGCAGAGAGAGACAGGGACGCAATCTTCTGGTTGGGAATTCAGTAACGTTTTCTGATAACTCAGTAGTTCTATCTTGAAATTCCATTTATTCTTTTTTTCGCAATCGGTGTACCTTTGTTCCTTTTCCCTTCAATAGGGAAGGTGCAATCATCATCTGTTATGTGATTACTTTCAGTGCATTTGTGTGATTAGTTAACAGGAAATCTATTCTGAACAAGAATGGAGACCTCACTTGGGCATGCCTTGTATTTGAGTATTGGGCTGGTGGGGACAGGGGTGAGTTGAAGTGGCAATATTACTAGGTTTTGGACAAATTACATTTCAAAATAGAGGACACACTATTACATGTTATTATGGGGATTGCAGCTCTGATAAGTTAGCCCTGCAGGTCATGCAAGCACAATAGCTATTATACAACTAGTAAAAGCACCTTACAACATTTGGCCATGTTTCCACATATTTCAGTTGTTCATTTTGACTGTATGAGCAGACTTCAGTCCTTTCACAAGGTCAGAATCATGGTCCTAGCAACAAGAGGCATATTAACTTGACCCCTTTATTAGAATAAAACATTGGGGTCTTTTCCAAAGGAAGTAATTCCAGAACACCCTGAAAGAGTAACCCCAATAAATTGAAGCTTATATCCATATATGAAAGGCAGATTATGGCAAGCAAATTTAATGGCAGTCTTTGTAGATAGAAATGGGTTAGTCGAATATAATGTGATTCCTATTGCATACAGTGATATCACAAGGTTCTCCACATAAGAGCTACTGCTAAAATTAAAACTCATGGGATCAGGGAGGAAGTTGTAAATTGGGTAATAAATTAGCTCGGTAATGAGAAATGGAATGCAGTCATTAATAATAGTATCTCTAATTTGACCAGTGAAGTCCCTCAGTAATAATTTCTGGAAACCCAGACGTGGATAGCATTTATTGGTAAACTCAAGTGTATAGTTTGCAGAAGATCAAGCTTTATAAATTATATCTAAATTGTATAAGAAGATTTTGAAAGCCAAGTGGAACAGACCAAGAAAGGACTAAATAGAATAATATTTTGACTAACTGCAATGTTTTTCTTTATTTCTGGGAACACACAGAAGTGTTAAACTGAATTACACTCTCAACTTCTTCACAACATTGTAAGATTTTTTTACAATTGTTGATTGTTTTGCTTAATTTTCTAATCATGACCACTGTTCTCTGGTGAAAGACTTCCTTCGATTCAGACTAAAAGAGTTTGAGAAAGGTACCATGAATATTCTTATACCCTTCCACACAGGAATGAGGGAAAGAAGACCTCAACAAATTATTTAGGGAAAAATGATGGAGGAGAGATATTGTGAATGTCCCTTTTCTAAAAAAGCTAAAATGTAAATGTGGCATAACATTTGGTGCAGACTGCTACTACTAATGATTAGGAGCTCAGCAAAACACTCAATACAGCTGAATAAAGAACTATCATAAATTTAGAGTTGTTAGCTTTTTGAATAGATTTACACCTCAGGCATTGATGACTCAATTACAGGATTTAGAAAAGAGATACACAGGGAGCACGGTGTGAGAGCAAGAAATTTGGTCTAAACATGGTGATGACTGACAGCACCAGGTAGAAGAATGTATCATACTCTTTTTGACTATAATGGGCTTCACTGTAAATGTTTATTAAAACAAACAGAAAAGGCCTTCAGAACAATCTGTGCAGATTTCATACATATATTATTCAATACAGGATTTTATTGATCCCAAGTCTTTAAATATAATTAATTCAATATATTCAGCCCTTCAGTTATCAAACAAGTCTAGACTCTACTGTGGCCAGACTGAATAAGGAAATTCTGCAGTTTAACTCAATTACATTTGGTGTAAAATTTGAAACAGAGCCCCCTGTAAAAATTGACTCTCTTTTGAACATGTACAAACATGGAAAATACAAACATAGAAAATAGGAGCAGGAGTACATCACTAAGCACTTCAAGTCCTGCTTCACATTCAATATGATCATGGCTGATTTTCCAACTTAGTGCCCTGTTCCCACATTCTTCTTGTACCTTTTGATCTAATACAAACCATATTGGTACATGAGCTAATCTTAACCTAAGCTCAGGCAGTGATTATCACTGCTTTGTAAAGATCATGAGCCAGTTCTGCCTGTAGTGAATGGTCTCCAGTGAGAAAATGTGCCCATCATTCTGCAAAGGAGCTAAGAGATCACTTGGATCGTGCAACTCTACAATCATGCCTCAGAAAGCTAATGCTTATTATAAAATACCACAATGTTTTTCCTTTAATCTTCCTAAAATCTGCAAACATAAAGAAGTGTGAAAGTGAAGTGTGAGTTTGTATTTTTTTATTGTTAAAGGAAATGCAGCAACTAATATTCTTAAGGACAGTTAGTCATGAGCAATAAGCACTGGCCTTTCCAGCTGTGCTTATATTTTTACATCACTTTGTATTTTTAGGCTTTCATGTGTGCTCCTTTTCCCATTCAATACAAATGAAGGAATTTTATTAATATCTAGAGTTTACAAGTTCAATAGCCTTTTTGGGTTTCTCTCAATGTTTTGAGTCTATTGATAAAGTTTTACTAATTCTCAATTTTGGATGGTGTGCAAGCATATCTGTATAACATTTCTCCATCCTCTATTGTATTTATTTCAAATGGGTTAATGTCTTCATCTGCTGATGATACCAACAATTAATCTCTCGGCAAACACAACAAGCATTTGATGGCAGAATTTGATGTAGTTCTCGATGGTTTCAATGTATTTCTTACCTAACCACAAATGGGCTTAGGAACTGTACTCAGCCCAATGAATTGCACCCTTCTTTGGGTTACTGATCCATTGAGTGATCTTGCAAGACCATTTATCAGATGACAGTAACCATTTAAATAATCTAATCTTGCAAAGTTCCTGTTGTGTTTATCCAACATCAATTCAGTGCTAGCTTGTTGAAGAAATGCATAGCTGGTAATTAGCTCGCAAGTTTACTTAATTAATTGGTACTTCCCAGGCTATTCAAATTGATCTCCCATCCTTAATCTAATTAGGCTAGATACAGGTGGAGTGCACTGTACTCCGTTTGACCTGCAGACACAGCTAACCTGGACCAAGTGCCTTAAACTAGCTAGTCAGATTCATGTTTTCACTCTTAACACTTATAGTTAAACCGAAGTGACATTTATTAGATTAATCCAGCATAAAGCTGCCTTGTTTGAATTGAAATCACAAGCACTCGTGAATATAATGTGACCCTGAAGTTAATTGAGTCAAAATTCCATGCTGGATTGGAAATAATAAAAGATGCAGTTGGTGGAATAAATACAATCCTTTGAAATTCTGAGTTGAGCTGTTTGTACGGAAAAGCAAAATTATCTTTTTTGTCAAAGAAAATAATTCAAGAGATCGATGTTAAATTTACACTGTAACCAATTCTGTTAGATTGAGCGTGCTACAAAATAAGAACCATGAGCAATTATACACTACAGTTCAACTGTTAGTACATGCTCAATCAGAAGTCCGGGCTCAATCTGAAGGAAAATGCCATGTCTCACTTTGGATTTAACTTATTTTCAGTGTGAAAGTATTGCTGAGAATTCTATGTATCAAGCTCACATTTTCTGCTTACCCTAAAGACCATTGTCATCTGTTCCATTAACAATGCGCATTTCTTCACTGAAAAAATTCTGTTCCCACAGATCTGCATCCAAATAAGTAATTTTATATCATTACATCTGTGAGGAAAATATGTGTCAAATTGGTTTGAAAGTCATTCTTCATTGTCTGAGTCCTCAAATAAAGTTTCCCCTGTCTAACAAGTTGAAAAGCCCCACTTTTAAGGGAATTAATTTGTTTATCTGAATCCAGTTTCCAATGACTGCGGTCTGTGGCACAAAGCTATTGCTCAGTGTTACTAGCTTGCAAGAAGTAAATTACTCTTCAGCAGTGATAGATATGTTGATCATTGACGAAGATTGAAATTCAACCTCTGTGCTACTTTTACATGCCACCAATCAGTGTTCATGTCCCACTATAAAATCTTGACAATAACTTGAGTTGTTGAGGGGAGAGAGGAGAATTCATCTTTGTCACATAGGTTCCTCTTCACAATTGATGCTATGCCACACAAAATTCTGATGGCTATTTAATGCAAATTAAAAGTTGCTTGAAGTAAACAGATAAATAGTCACATTTGCCACTAAAATAAATAAAAGATATTGAAAAAGGAAAATAGTACTAATACCGAAAATGTGAAATAAAAGCAGAAAGTTTTGGAAGTACTAAGTTAGTCAGGCAGAATTGTGGAGAGACCTGAGGTAACATTTCAGGTTGTTGGTGTTCCTTCTTCATGTGATATGGCCTGGCTTGCTGAACATTTCAGGAATTTTCTTTTTTTTTGGAGTTTCAAGATTATTCCTCATTTGCTAATTAACTTATGTAGTGTGTCTTGGTGGCATCGGTATATTTGGTGTGCAATGATGGCTGGAACTCAGGTGTCCATTTGTAAACTTGAACGAGAGGTTATCTATTTTCACAGTAATTAGCTGCCTAACTTGTTACACGCAGTTTTCTCAAGACAGCATTGAAAACAGTTGTCATTCCATTCAAAAATTACAAGCTCAAAACCGAGAAGCTAAGCTCTGAGAATGCTCTGTCACTCAAATTATGAAACCCGAATTGACGAAAGCTTATATTAAACCAGACTCATGCTAGCTTTCATGTCCGAAAGGTACAGATATATTACAGTTTGCATGAGCACCAGTTGCTTGTTTGAAATCACCCTTCTATTCCCTTGCTCTTGCTTATTTCATTTTCTACCTGTTCTAATTATCAGTGTAAAAAATGGTTTGAATTAAATATACTTATGCACACACTGTGGATAAATAAAACATATTGAAAAGTAATATCGTGATTGAAGCAGTCATAAAAATCCAATCTATTTTGGCACATTTCACAAATATTTGGCAGGAGTTACCAGATTGCCTGTGCTATTTCCTTCAGATCAAGAAAGTGAAGTCACTGGGCCAGACCTTTCCTCCTGAGGTGGATATCACAATTTGGGAAGTCTGCCAGCTTGCTGAACCCATCCAGGCCCAATTTCTACTTGGGATGAGGGCAGGCTGGGTGTGAGGGTTGAAGGAATGTGGTGGGTTCAAGATGGAGTCAGGCCTACCATCCTGGATACAGATTCGAGGGCTAATGGGCTGCTGAGTGATGAGACAGGTTTGTAAAAAGTCTGCTTTGGGACGCGCATGTTTCTTTACAGACTCCATGCTAGTTCATGCCCCAGGCTCCTATGCCAACCCATTTCTCCCAAACCCCAAGGATCATCCTTTATACCCTCCATGTCATCCACCCAGCAACTACCAAGGGCAAATCTCAGGTAGCATGTTAAGAATGAAGACCTACATATAGTATTCTCACACCAAAACTGAATTTATGAATTATATTCATAACCCCATACCAAATACAACTAATCTTTTAATAAACTCTTTCTTCCGTTGACTAACTGTAAGGTGTTGTTAACAACCAACCTTGGATAATGATAGCTCTTAGAATAATGTCAACAAACATCTACGATGGTTTTTTTTTTCCAAATTTCACTGACTTAACAAGCCGTACTTTATTTAAAAAACAGACTGGAAAATTATTTAAGTTCACAGCTTGACAATTCTTTAGATGTTATCTGTCTTTCACGAATCTTTACATCTCTTCCATATATTCATTACTGTTATGCTGCGTGTTAAGGCTCTTGTTGCATTGCCAACAGGGTCTGTTTGAACACACTACTGAGTTCAAATGAGCCTGCTGAGTTTGGTTTCACTCGTGTATAAATCATTTCCCCTCCGTGCAAAAATGAGATCTGTCAGAGACAAGGGTGGTGGTGATCCTTTCTGAATTCATGTCCTGCCTGCCATTTTTAAAACTCCAAGGTGTCTCTATAATTGCAGAAATCTGACTCAAGCTTCAAATGATATAAATATGGAAGGACCAGCAAGGATAGCAGTAAGTGTATGGGTTCCTGGGTTAGGGAAGACAAATCAGCATTTACTGTACAGGACGCCCATGTGCATGTATGACTGTCAGGGAAGGAGATGGTGGGACACACCTACTCACTCAGATGCACTGCTGGCTTTCATTTAGGAGCTTGTGTAAGAATAATCTCATTCTTGTGTCTCAATCCATGAAGCCAGACTCACTAAGGAATTCCAGAAAATGTGAGAAGGGGGGATTCTGGAGATAATTTCCCAATAATTTCTTTTTAGCGTTACTTGAACTTTTTAAATGTCATTTTCAGATGTCATTTTGAGATTATTGCATTAAACTAAATATAGAAAACAGTATGGAATGTAGCTTTCAAGTAAGGTTCTGCAACCAAATCCATTCATTTTGTTATGATTCATTACACCAAAATCACACTTTGCTGAAGATTAATTTCTCATGTTCTAGTTTGAAGCCAGAATCCAGTTGCCTTTTATACTTTCCATTCTCAATGGCCTAATAGTTGCTGCATATTAAGGAATTGATCTTTAATGACAGCACCATGCATGCACAGTTGGAACTCATGCTGTGGCATTGGTGTGCCAGCGTGTAAATTTGGTGTTTTAAATGCCTTTGTGCTGAACATGAAAGTGGCACAGCAGTCTGTCTGATTAATGTTATAACAAAATGTAAATGATGTGTAAAGTCCTTTAGCCTATCTACTGACTATTCATTTTTTCAGTCGGGTGTTTTGTGATGCAGCACATGTTGTGGTTGCAATTGCATGACTGTTTAAGTGCTCATTTTCAACTCAGCAAAGTAAATAGAAATTGTAATCTGGAACTCACTTTGATTTTTATCAGAAGAAAGAAATGCTTGCATTGGTATTTAATACTTCAAAAATATTAGATTAGATTAGATTACTTAGTGTGGAAAGAGGCCCTACTGCCCAACAAATCCACACTGACCCGCCGAAGCGCAACCCACCCATACCCCTACATTTACCCCTTCACCTAACACTACGGGCAATTTAGCATGGCCAATTCATCTGACCTGCACATCTTTGGACTGTGGGAGGAAACCGGAGCACCCGGAGGAAACCCACCCAGACATGGGGAGAATGTGCAAACTCCACACAGTCAGTTGCCTGAGGCAGGAATTGAACCCGGGTCTCTGGCGCTGTGAGACAGCAGTGCTAACCACTGTGCCACCATGCCACCCAATATAACATTTTCTCTTCACTTTTTTTAGATTAGATTCCCTACAGTGTGGAAACAGGCCCTTCGGCCCAACCAGTCCACACCAAACCTCTGAAGAGTAACCCACCTAGTCCCATTTCCTTCTGACTAATGCACCTAACACTATGGGCAATTTACATGGCCAATTCACCTGACCTGCACATCCTTGGATTGTGGGAGGAAACCGGAGCACCTGGAGGAAGCCCACACAGACACGGGGAGAACATGTAAACTCCACACAGACTGTCGCCCGAGGCTGAAATCAAACCTAGAACCCTCATGCTGTGAGGCAGCGGTGCTAACCACTGAGCCACCGTGCCGCCCCAGCATTCTATATTTTCATAAGTTACTTTGCTAATTGTTATATTTCAGATGCATAATCCACTCAACGTTGTGCAAGATTCTGTCGACAACAATGAATTTGGTTGACCAATGATCTGCTTTTGAAGAAAAATTGGCTAATGTACCTGCTCATTTTGGAACTTGTGTACAGATCCCTATTTATACCTAATGACCCAAATATATTTGGAAACACTATTTAATATTTCATCTGAATAATGGTACCCACAACAATGGTAACCCCCTCCAACACACACACACTCCACCTTAGTAATGTGCTGGAGTATTAGTTTAAATTGTGTGTTCAGATTGTGGAACAGAGCTTGAACACAGTCTTCTGACTGCGTAATGGAAATTTGACCAATTGAACCAAATATACACTCGTAAACCAGCAATCCGTTCACAGATTCTGTCATTGTTTTGTCAAAATATACTTGAAGGATCTACCTTTACTTTAAATAAGTAGAACCAAATAAAGATACACACTTCCTTAACAGTCTACCTGCTGACTGTCTCAGGAACTGATAATATAGACCTGCAAGAATGTCCACGTGCAATTCTAGATGTTTGTGAAAGGAGTTCTGCAGGATGTGGAGAATGACAAGACCAGTGTGATTAGATTAGAAGTCACATGTGGATCAGTAAAATATCAGTGCAGGCTCGATGGACTGAAGAGCTGTGTCTGTATTGCTAAATCATCAGTTTAAGGTCACATTTTGTTGTACAGTAAATGAAAGGTGCTGGTCCCTGCATTTTTACCCAGTTTTTTGGATTTTGTACTTATTATATTCTGGAATAGAATAGAATGGTAGAAGTAAGTTCTTTGGTGACCAGTAGTCATCTGTTTGTCACATTTTTTCAAACAGTATAACTAAAAAAATTTATTTGCATGTTCATTCCAGCTCAAGTTGGCCACTCAAACCTTTTTTCTTTATCAAGGCTAACACCTGATGCCTATGTTTATTAGTACACTGAGGTTATTCTCCTTGAACATGTAGAATATGTTTATTCAAATAGGAAAGTTCTTGATTGACAGAAAGTAACTAAGGCCTTTCAGAATGTGTCCCATTGATCTAATTTTCTGATGCTGTACTCTCCTGGAGTGCACACCAGAAATTGATTTGCATGTTAAACATTATTTGCTGAATATTTAGTTGAACAGTTGAGAACAAAATAATGTGTATCCTACACCAAAATCCACAAGTATTCACTCCCAGCAATGCTGAAATTTGGAAAATTACCCAACTTCCTGATAGTAGGTTACAGATACTATGTGGTTCAATACTTCGGAATATAAACCGGAAGGTCCCATAGCTAACCGTCTTTCTGAGTTGACCTCTATGATCTCAACCAAGGCAGGAATTGGAGAGTAATGCTGAGCTCAACTGCTCCTATTATGTGGAGAGCTGGACCTCCACATGAACGAGAATAACCTGACAGCTTTTCAAAATTCCTGCTTGACTGTTTATGTGTGACTGTCTGAGAAGAATAGGATTGGGTTTGCATGTGATGCCCTATGTTGTCGAGCAGCTAGTATGTGCTCATGAAGAGTGAATACTGGGGGAAAATCATGAAGTGCTGCCAGCTCACAGCTGCAAGTCAGCAGTCTCATGGCAGGAAGAAAGGAAATCGGAAGAAGTTCTTTTCTCATTAAGATCAATCTGCCTCATTTCATGATGGGAGCCAATAAAAACAGCTGTTAGATTTTATAGATCTATATGTTATTGTTTTGCATTCATCCCACAGTTTTGAGGTATTTTGCTCTAGATCGCCAACACTAATAGACATCCAAGCATTTTTAAATAGGCTGATCAATGTGAATGTTTGATACAATGTATAGAACTGTTCTTTATATGGAAAAGCTGTAATTAAACACTTTTCAAGTTAATGGGGATGAATTCTGCTTTCTTTGTTGATTTGTAAGAATGCCAAGTGAAATATTGAGCAGTCATATTGGGCTGGATTTAATGCAGTCTGTCAGAGTAGGAACTGTGGCACCCCAACGTGCTTAATCTAGGCTGAGGCCCCATATTAGTGTCCTGGCAGCAGTAATACCTCACCCCAGTTACATTGGAAAGTGGAAGGGCTAGCATGGGATTTCAGCTAATGGCAGCAGGATGTCAGTTAGCTTAATTAATAAGCAAATTAAGACTCATTATGTCTGAGCCCACTGCCATTTAACTGTGGTTCAGGAATTAAATAGGAACCCATTGTATTCCCGTGTCTCCCGTATTTTCAAAGGGGTGGAGACGGCTCCTCAATATCAGATATTTGGTGCCTGGTCGAGGGACCTGGCCTAAGGCAGGTGGTGGGTGCTGAAAGCTGTGTCATTGCCTTTACCACTGATTCCATCCTCCGCCCATCCTCACTCCCCTACTCATTCCACACAGCCTCCATCCCACAATCCACATTCCACCCAGACTCACCTTTGAGCTAGTATTCCTTGGTAATCCTGGGCCTCTGGTGAGCACAAAAGGTGCTTCTGAGTGGCACTGAGGGTGATTATGAGCTGCCAGTCTTAGATTACCTGACATCTCTCAGCAGATGGGACATCTGATCCTGGACACTGAATTCTGGAAAAGGCTCAGTAGTAGCCATTGAAGCACCTGCTTCGCCGTGTAGGGCAAGACTCCTGTCAGACTGGTTCAATCCTGTCAGCTGAGAGCTATCACTGTAATTTTCAACATACATTTTTCTGTATCCTTATTCTTGTCATTTATCTTCTCCATATAAGAGCCACAAATAGGAGAAGAATTACATAAATTCGAGCTTTAATTGTTCTGGGTGCAACACAAAGTGTTCGCTCCTCCCTAATGCATCAGTACAATCAGCTCCCGATTGCAATGATCCATTTAAAACTTTACTCTTAATTAATATGAGTTTGTTGCAGAAGCCTTAACACTATCTTTGTCATTGTCGTAATAGTAGTAAACAGTGTTGTGGTGTGACAGTTAATGAGATGCGAAAGGTGCCCTTTATGGGGGAAAAAACCCTCCCTTTGTGGGAGCAATATATCCGAGAAAATTCCAACATATCATCATTTAGATGCCACCAACTAAATGGAAGGCAGTTTATAGCTAGATATTGCGCTGTAAAATATTCACAAAGTACACAAGCAACATCTAGTGGCAGGAAATCAGAAGTGAGTATATTTTTCTGTTCATTGGACAGCAGACACTGCTTATTGGGGATATACTTAAAGAAAAACAATGCATAAATCAGATTAAACTTGAAGGTCATGCAGGGCAATCACTATGTTCTATTTTGCTACAATGGTGTCTTATGCAGGAGGGACAGCAGCCAGAAACAAGCTGCAACATGCTTTTGTTCACTGTTTGAGTGTCTGAAATACTGATGTTACATTTGAAAAACTGAAGGAAAAAAAACAGGAGAAGTACCTGAAGAAATAGAGGACCTTGAGTCTGCAATGAAAAGAGTAGGAAATTAGTGCAAATTAATTTAAGAATGAGTATTTCAAATCACAGCTATTTCTTGAGCATTTGTGAAAAGAAATCAATTCACCATTATCACAATTGTTACTTATCTAACCATGTTTTTTTTAAGTGTGCAATATTATAGGTTCTATTTCAAATACAGAGTATCCAAATTATATTATTGGGCCTAATTGTAATTTTAAACTCCAAGTTATTTGACTTCTCTGCTCGAATAATCTGCTCACAGTTAGATCCAGGGGCTAGGAGAAGCCCAGAGGAGTTAGTGATTTAAATTGACTTTTTGCATACTTTTGATTATGGAGGTAAGCCCTTGTTTATCTTTTGGCCTCACAACAAAATATTGCATTTTTCTTCCCCCCCAATTCCTAAATCACTTTTCTGACTGCACGGGGCTTCTCAATTTCTCTCCAATTGGCCTTCAGCTTTCTGGCATTTCTTTTCCAGTGGCCAGATAAAGGCTGCTACATTCCAGTGAGAAAGGAATTTGCACCATATTAAAGCAGGAGCTTTCCAATCCCAGGCGAGGTCAGGAGTGAATATCTCCCATAAGGTAGTTCAGTCCACATTTGCATGACTCTCACCAGGACTTTAAATCTTTGCTCCAGTTCTAGCAAATCTAAACTGCTCACTGGATTGCAATGAATTAGTGCAAGGATGCCAATGCCAAATTGCTCACGAGATGAAGCAAATTAGGATGGTCAATTTTAAAAAAAGAAAGCAAGATTGCACTTGTGCAGTGTCTTTTACAAGCACAGTATGTCCTAAGCATTTTACAGCCAGTGAATCACTTTTTCAAGTGTATTCACTGTTGTAAAGTAAAATACAAGACAGTGATTATGCCCAGAACGTTTAGAAGTAGCAAAGTGACCAAATCATCTATTTTAGTGATTCTGAATGAAGGAGCCAGGATATTGGAGAGACCGTCTCTGCTTGTTTTTCTTTTGAGGCAACTTATCCAAAAGATAGCACCTTCAACGATGCAGGATTCAGTGCTATTCATAGTACTACCCTGAAATGATGAGCACCTGAAGTCTATGGAGAGGGTTCAAACCCCATCTAATTTTGAAACAGTTAGGGTGCCACTTCTCAATCATGTGTTCACAGAGTTGTAGAATCACTACAGTGTGGAAAGAGGCCATTCAGCATCTCATCATGGCCCACCCCTCACCCTAACACAGCATATAGCATGGTCAATCTACTGAACCTCCACATCTTTAGACTGTGGGAGGAAACTGGAGCACCCAGAGGAAATCCACACAGACGCGGGGAGATTCCACACAAGACAGTCACTCAAGGCTGGAATTGAACCTTGGCATTTGGAGGCAGAAGAGCTAACCATGTATATTCTACTCTATACTTCCTGAATATTGATGCAACTTTGTCTTTGAATTAGTTCTTTATTTCCAGTACACATGCAGAGTTGAATGGCTGAAATTCAATTGCTGGATGGGCTCTTGTTTGCCTCCAGTTCTGGTAGTGACCAGTCCACTGAAAATCAGGAAGAAGACTTGCATATGATTGTTGCCTATCTGTTGAAAGGTATACTTCTTCAACCGCACAATGAGCTGGTAGAACGTATCAGTATGCTCAAAATATGTATTTCTCAAGCCCTCAAAAATGTAAGATAGCATGACCATAACCTGTGATAGCCAAGTGCAGATTCTCTCCCATTCACACACAATTCTTATTACATGCAAACTTAGACAGTGATAGATATGAATTTTGTATGCATTTCATCTAAAATCCAGGTTTAACAAAATGCATTTCACAAGGTAACATTCCATTTCTAAAGTCTGTATCTCCTTCATACTTGGTGCTATCCCAGAGGAAGATTTCCACTGAAATCTATAAATAGCAAATACTTAAAATCTTTCATGAAGAGCTTGTGTACAAAATAAATATGAAATTACTTAAAGGTTTGATTATTATTTGAACTTCATCTTTGGGTTTTCATAAATCCCAATCTATTGCTTAAATTATACCTGCCATTAAATCACCTGATGAAGGAGTGTCGCTCCGAAAGCTAGTGTGCTTCCAATTAAACCTGTTGGACTATAACCTGGTGTTGTGTGATTTTTAACCTGCCATTAAAGATGGCCAAATATTTTCAATCAATAACTCGAGCTAAACTGGTCTACCTCCTTTCTCAACAATGATGTTATTTATTTCAGGATGACTCTTGTATTTTCACTTCATCTCATGTAGCTGATTTAGAAATTAGTTTTGACAGTAAATGGGTTGCCGTAGTGACAATAAATAATTTTTACACGTAATGAGCCGGATTACCGCCAGACCATTAGTAATGCCTAAATCATGCTGGCAAGTCCTTGTGAAAGGAAGGAAGGAGTTTAAGTCGTCAGGCTGTCAGATTTCAGTTGTGCCCAAGTCTGCATATACTGCAAGGTGGGACAAAACAAGGCTGACACTACCCTGCTTATATATTAAGGTGGGACAAAACAAGGCTGGTACTAGCCTGACTGCAACTCTTCTACAACTTTTGAGTCTTCTTTCAGCCCACTACAACTGATGAAAACACACACAGAGACTACATTAAAAGCATCACATTGTATACAGTAATTTCATCAGATGCTTTTGTAAGAGGAATTCTGATGAGTTGTCTTTCTCCTTCTGTTGCGGGTCCTGTGACCAGGCTTAACATTCCCACTATTGTCTGTGACGCAGTTGGTATTTGCAACTCCACTAAATTATTAAAAGCATCCACTGCCATACCATTCCTGATTGCCTTAAGAAATCAAGACACCCACCATTTAGCATTAATCCCTGATCTATAGTTGAGAGTTTCAACCTGACCCATGCTAAGTTGGTTACCTCATTTGGCCAAAGTGAAAAGATAAAATTAGTGCCACCGTCTCTGGACTATTGAGAGAAAAGAAAGAATCAGCAAGGATTCCTGTTCTTGATTCTTATTCAATGAGTCCTACTGGTAAGAATATGTGTGTGGACATTGGTTAAGATTTGACTGAGTTGTGCCTAACGATGTGGTAATGAGCTCTAAATTATACTGCCAAGGCCATTTGAAACGAGGGAGAAGTTTCAGACAGTAGGTTAACAGAACTCAGTTATAGCCAAGAATTTCCTTCACAATTCCACTGTAATCTGGGGATTTGTCAGGAAGATCAAGGTAAATTGGATATGAAGGCTTTGCACTGCATCCTTGCCTTGAAAGTGAAGTAGTTTACCAATGCCCTCTCCTGAATAACAAGGTCTTTGATGATTCATTCATCATTGTCCTGCGTGTAAAAAAGACAACGATGTGGTGGGAATCAGAAAGATGGCAAGTTTCCCTGCCTTCTGTTGCTCCTAGAACCTCACTTGAGGAGGTATCACGAATCCCTGGGCAGTGATAGAAATTCCATTTGCTCCTTTTGAAGGAAGAGGGCTCAACACTGATCTTTTCTTGGCCTCAGGTCAATCCCTCTGAAATATTTTCCTGCATTCATTAACTGTTCAGAACCCAGAAACTAGTCAGGAATAAGAGAGAATATAGAAACTTTGCACTCACACTCTTTTGGTAGGAGAATAGCTGTCATTGCTTTAGCTGTCCTTAGACTAAATAACTATACACCAACAAATTCAGAAGGAGAGAGAGAGAGAGAATACAATTGAAGAGATGGGGTTAGCAATTACACATAAGTGACTTTTTCATGACTAGCAATCATGTAGTGATTTTTAAATCTTCTTTAGTGTTAAGTTAGGTCAGGATAACTTAACTGATAACATTTTGTCCACTGAGATTCTAGCTTGTCACTCTTACAAACTCTTAGTTTTTTGGGACCATAACTCATCCACAGGAGAAGACGCTGCTCAGGAAAGGTACCTTTCTCCAAATCCCCTGTTTAGTTTATTCAGCTTTAGCTATGTTATAAAAACTCTGTTTGAAATGTCTGGGATTTTCTCTCTCCAGAACATGTATTTCCCAGTTTAAGGAAAATGTAAGTAATAGGGTTAATTTCAGTTGTAACAGAAAAACTTAAAAAGATTTACTAATTTTAAAATTTGATTCATAAAAATTAACAAGCAATGCACTTTTTGTGGATTAGTGTACAGATATGCTAAAGTCAGTCAAATATATAATAACTCTATTAGGTTGCTGTGGAATGTTATTTATAACTATTCAAGAATGTCAAAGAACATCTCAGATTATGTAAGAATAGCTAAAGTTAAAAACAACACAACACCAGGTTATAGTCCAACAGTTTATTTGGAAGTACAAGCTTTCAGAACACTGCTCCTTCATCAGCTAAGATTGGAATATCTAAAAACAGAACATCCATTCAGATTTAAAGTAAAATTCTACCGTAAGGATTTGAGTGGATAAGACATCTTTTCCCAGTTGGAGAAAATGTTCTTTGAAAAGTATTATCTGACGGATCCTGATATTTCTGAAATTTGAGTGGCTGGAATTTGGAAATGTGGGTATAAACCTTCTGCAGACATTGCTCCCACTTTCATGTGGTGCCGTATTATTAAACATTATTCCTTAATTGTTTGACAATGGTTCATTTCTAAAATTGTGAGCTTTATGTCGTCAATTCATTTGTGATGTTTTATGCTCACAAGTATATTCTTTTCATTCTCCCTTACTCATTCAAACATAAAATAATCCTTTTTATAGGTTTATCAGTAAAGATGTTCATTTTGTCTTTGCATGTTTTTTTATCCTGTTTCTAATAGCATTCACATGATAAAGATCTTTGCCATTTCTTAGTAGTTGAATGGTTCTAGTATTCCTTCTGCAATTAACATCTTACTATCTTGCTCAGGTCAATGATGCCATGTTCCTTTCCAGGTCTTCCTTTCAATCACAGTCATTCAGTGGTTATCATTGCTGCCTCATAGTCCCAGGCACCTGGGTTTGATTCCAGCTTTGAATGATTCTCTGTGTGGAGTTTGCACATTCTCCCCATGTCTGGATTTCCTCCTAGTGCTCCAGTTTCCTCCCACAGTCCAAAGACGTGCAGATTAGTTGGATTGGCATTTTAAAATTGCCCTTGGTGTTCAGGGATGTGTAGTTGAGTTAGCCATGGTTATGGGGGATCAAGTGAGTGGCTGGGTCTGGATGAGATATTCTTTGAAGGGTTGGTGTGGCCTCTTTCTGCACTCTGGGGACTCCATGATTCTATTATTTATACCTTTTTTTGTAATCTGTGTTGAGTACCAATCTATTAATTTAAGTGATAGCATGTATGTGTTATCCTCATATCTCTTTGAATGCCTACCCTAACTGCAGAGTGGACCTTTCTGGCTTTATCTTCTGGCTGCAGAAGTGCCTTTAATGGTTAACTGCTAAGTGCATTTTTTTTAATTTGCATGTTTGTCCTACCTAACTGTTACACTGATTTCTCAAACAAACCTATATTTTGAACCAGACATTGTTATGATGCTGCACTCTCTAATCCAATAAGTCCTTAAAATAACTCAGTCTGATATTTCCCAACCCCTGATTCAATGGTATTTCATTAGTTTGCTGTTCTTTTGTCTACAACATCCTTTTCGTGTTGGTATGTAAAACAGAATCTGAGCATGCTTTGTTGCAATTCTAAGAGCAAAGCGACTGTAACGTAGACATTTCCCAGATGCATCTTTTGGATCTGAAATGAATTGAGTATTTTTCACTTGCCTCTTCAGTCTTTAGAGAATACATCAGTTAAAAAAAATGCTGTCGTTGAATCCAAACTCTTCATGTGTAACCAACGTAGTCAGAATGGTACTTCGTTTTAAAATCTATAATTTAAGCTGACAAGATCCAGTTGATTATATGGTATACAACAGCTTTCTTGTTTAGCTTTTGTTTGTTTCCTTTCAAACTCTGATCAGAAATCACTGCAGGTGCTTGCATTAATGGAACTTGGAGTAAAAGAGCAAATATAGTTGAACAAACACAAAGTTGTTTGTACTGGCCTATTTGCATCAGAAGAAAATGTATAAAGATAATATACATGTATGTTGCCTCCATTTGATATTTTGAGAGTTCTGTCAGTATTAATAAGTAAGCGGGGCTCCATGGTTAATACTGCTGCCTCACAGCACAAGGGGACAAAGTTCGATTCCACCGAACTGTTAGTGTGGAGTTTGCACATTCTCCTCGTGTCTGCATAGGTTTCCTCTGGGTGCTCCAGTTTCCTCCCACAGGGCAAAGATGTGCAGGTTAGATGGATTGGCCGTGCCAAATTTCCCAGAGTGTCCAAGGGATGTGTAGGCTAAGGAAATGTAGGTTTGCAGGGCGATGCTCTTTGGAGGGTCGTGCCATTCGATGGGCTGAATGGCTTGTTGCCACACTTTAGAGATTTTATGATTGTTAACTGCAGAGAGAACTGAAGGCAGTAACACAAACTAGGATGGGATGAAGATGACTAAGGTGGTCACTGAGACCATCAAAAGACCACAATGAGTTTGTAGTTGTACACACATGCAAATCAGCGATCTCTTATGTATTTTATCATGTGGTTTGATTCCACTTTGAGTATGAGTTCAAGACAGATTGGTAGAGGAGAAAAAGTCGAGAACTTTCTTCAGGCTTAGGCTTCAAAATTACACAATTCATTACATACTAATACTAAATACCACTTTGCCCTGTAAAATGGGCAATTTAGCATGGCCAATTCACCTAACCCCCACATCTTTGGATTATGGGAGGAAACTGGAATACCCAGAGGAAGTCCATGCAGACGCAGGGAGAATGTGCAAATTCTATACAGACAGTCGCCCGAGTGTGGAATCGATCCCTGGCGCTGTGAGACAGCAGTGCTAACCACTGAGCTACCGTGCCAAGTGTACATGAGGTAAGGACAAACTATCTATCTTTGTCTGTTTATGTCTCTATGCTCTTAGGATTATTTTTGATGAAAGTATAGTCTGGTGTCATTTCTATTGCAGAGTGTTTTAATTCTGCCAACATTGGACTATTTCGATTCAGTGATTTGCAGTTCTGTGACATTATCACAAATTTGCTTCAGAGTCCTAAAGCTTTTGCACAACAATATGCCCTCGCAATTTTGGTCCAGAATGTGTTGGATAATCTTGCTTTTAGGATGTTTTCATTTCTTGTCGATGAAACTTGATCCTAGATTAAACTGGATGTTTTCTGATGGAAATTTACACTGACAAGTTAATTTTTATGCCAGCTGCAGACTGGAGACCCAATGATTTTAATGGCCAGACGTCATTTAAATATTCCTGACCTACCATATATTCTGAGTAGGAACCCACAAAAAAAATGTTGCTCAGTGGTTGTCCCCCAAGACCTGATAACAGGCAGATTGTATTCCTGATTTGATGGTGTGTTCTAACTTAAAATAACATTTTCTTCTTGCAACTTGTATTCACTCAGCCAAATTCATGTTCTGCCTGTGCATTTATGAATTTATAAAGACAGAGATAGATAGGTTCTTGATTGGTAAGTGGACCAAGGGTTACAGGTGGAAGGGAGGAGAACGGGGTTGCAAAACATATCATAAACAATCAAATCGCAGAGCAGACATAATCAGCCAAATGGCCTAATTCTGCTTCTATGTCTTATGGTCTTACACAAAGTTGCATTGTTATTTTGAAGTGTCTGCCCAACAATGTTAAAATTACATAGTTTGAATTACTTTGCCTTTAATTTAAAAATGTGGGTGCTAAATGGGGCCTCAAAACTTCATCACTTGCCAGGTAGAAATGTTATGAAGTGCTTATCTTTATTATTATTATCAGCAGACAAAGCATTTCTTAAAAAAAATGTATTTAGTTCTGCCAGACAACCAGCCATTCTGACCATCTTCACTTCTTGTACAGAATTTTCTTATCTTAGCCACTGCCAAAGCAGTCTTCCTGCTTTCGCCCTTTGCAGGAGAAAAGAGTACACAATGTCATTGAAAGGCAGAGACCCGGGGAAGATAGCCCTACAGCGACAGACACCTTGATGGTCACTAGTCGGGCAGACTTACCTGACCACCGAGGTGTTCATAGATCAGGAGGGCTGCGATGTCACAACAATGTGCTGTGAAATCCTGAGTTTCCTGAGGCATTGGTGTTTGGGAATTTCAGTAGAGCTGATCCTTATCTCTGGCTATCCTACATTGGTAGTCTCACTTCCTTGGAGGTGGATCTCTGAGGACATAAAAAATAAAAACAGGTGGAAGCCACAAGACCCCTGGAACTGGCTGTGCCATTACAGTACCATCATGTCTGATCCCTGGCATCAAATCTACTCTCCCACTTCTTTCCCATTCCCACGATTTCCTGTATAGTCCAAAAACGCAAAACCTAATTTTTTAAATCTATTAATAAACAAGCATGCACAATCTTTTGGGATATAACATTCCAAAGTCTTGCAACCCTTTCAATGAAGAAATCTCTCCTCATCCCAGTCCTAAATGATTGTCAGCTTATCCCAAAACTATGGCCTATGTTCTAGATCCCCGAGCCAGTGGAAATAATCTCCTAGTATCTACTCTGTCAAGTCTATTTAGAATCTTTTGTTTGGATATGACTGCCTTTTATTGTTATAAACCCTGGCAGTAGCAGTGGTGGACTCTCCCTCTTTATGGGCATTTAAACGGGCATTGGATAGGCATATGGAGGATAGTGGGCTCGTGTAGGTTAGGTGGGCTTAGATCGGTGCAACATCGAGGACCAAAGGGCCTGTACTGCGCTGTATTTTTCTATGTTCTATGTTCTATGAGATTATGTACTCAATTTATTCAATTCCTCTTAAAATGACAGCTCTCTCGGACCAGGGATCATCCATTCTTAAATATAGAAATTGCAACAATACACAGCAGTCTAAGTGCGATCTCACCAAAAACGTATACACTTGTAACAAAACGTCTTTGTTATAGTGCTTAATTAATGCCCGTGTGCGTTAAAACGTGTCCATCCCTCTGTCTTGTGGGGGAGGGGGGGCATATGATTGAGGAGAAGATGGCTGCTACTGATATTACTGCTGCTGCTACTGTTGGCAGTGTTCCTCGATTCTTCCCTCTCAGAACAGAATAAAGGTGGAGCTGAATCAGTTGTTCTGAAGACCACCAGAAGGGAGTGCAGTTGGAGATAACTCAAGTACCAGACAAGTGACTTCCAAGAATTGGTAAATTCTTATCAATCAATGAAAGCACTCTCTATGTTCTGGGCAGCAAACTGTTATTGCACCATGGTTAGAACTCTTTTCTTTCTCTGATCAAAAGTTGCTCAGCCTATCAGTTTTAGTTGAATAATTCCCTCAGGTAACTTCACATGACGGTACTCTGTGAAATAAACCTGGCAAGTTTCACAATTCATGGGATTTACATCTGCCTATTATATATAGGATCTTTGGTTAGAATGACTTACTATGAGGTTTACATAGATGCATAGAGTACAAAAGCAAGAAATGTACATTAATTGGGAGACGCCGATGTTGGACTGGGGTCATAAAGGAGCGGCGCTCCGAAAGCTAGTGCTTCCAACTAAACCTGTTGGACTATAACCTGGTGTGATTTTTTTTGTAACAATGTACATTAAATTTGTATAATGTATTGGTTTGACCTCAACAGGACTCCTGCACATGGTTTTGGGCATCATATTTTAATAAAGACGTGGAGACATAAGAGGAGATACAAAAAAGTAGATATGTAAGAAGAGATACAGAAAAGATTACATAGAAAAGTTGGAAAAGTTTGGACTTTTCTCCTTGGAGAAGATGACAGTTGAGAGTAGATTTTGTAAAGATGTTGAAAGTCATAAGGGTTCACTTAGTACAGGGGAGCAAGAGATTGAAAGCCACAGAGAACATATTTAAGAAAATTGATGAAAGAATCAATCATAGAATCCCTACAATGTGGAAGTAGGCTATTCAGCCCATCAAGTCCACACCAACCCTCCCAAGAGCAGTCCACCTAGACCCAATCTCCACCCTATCCCTGTATTTTCCATGGCTAACCCACAAAATCTGCACATCCCTGGACGCCATGGGCAATTTAGCATGGCCAATCCACCTAACCTGCACATCTTTGGACTGTGGGAGGACATCAGAGCTCCCAGAGAAAGCCCACACAGATACAGGGAGAATGTGTAAACTCCACAGTCCCCAAGGATGGAATCAAACCCAGGTCCCTGGTGCTGGGGGCAGTAGTGCTAACTACCGAGCCATGGCGGCACCTAATCATATCATGAAAGCAATTTTTTTTAATACAGTGAGTGAGTAGGATCTGGGATCCACAATGAGGCTTGGATGTTAGTCCAGAAATCCATTTTTCTGTTGATACATCTGAGCGGCAGAAGAAACATTGATCGATTGTCTGCAATGCCTTATTGGTCCTTTTTGTCAATTTCATGACAATTATTTACATAGATTAAGAGTTTAAGATTAAGTTCAATGCTAGAGGTTTCAAATGCTTCCAATTATTGCCATTGATACTTTAAACTGTCTGGATGATTGTGAATTTTATTGGCTTGAACACTTGAAGTGCATAGTAATTATTTAAAAAAACATTTTTACACATCCTATTATAAAATTAATTGCCCCCATAAAGCATATCACAGGTAAATGGGCATAGAAGTGCCAAAGTTTGGCATTGGACAAGAGGGGGCATGGGAGATGGCTGGAGTGAAAGAGCCAAACACAGTGGACATGTGGAAAATCTTTTGAACTTTGTTTTCAAAAGTTCCTCTCATTTAGTCTATGCTTTATAGCACTTCAGTATGATTCACAACACCTCTGAGGTGCCATGAATCATGGGTTCTTTAAAATGTCAAGGATTAGGCAATACTACCTACCAATGGAACTAGCCAGGTCAGGAATGCCAGCTATGAGTTTGTAATCTGAGTTAACCTGAACCATCAAAAGGCACTTTTGAAAATAAGAAACCCTCAGATCAGAGTTGGAATCCCCGGAATCATGACCTGATTCATCCTGGTTTGGTGAATGTCTAAGCCACTAAATGGGAAATGATGCACTGACAATAACCTTCCCCAAGCTGGCCAAACTGTGGCTGAGAAGGAAGATACAGTCACTAAGGGAGACAAGAAACTCTCAAAGCTGAAAGGAAAAATTGAAAGAGTTTGTTCCTGCAGTTCTGGTAAAAGAGAGAGACCAATCACGGGTTTTTAAAAGTTTTAATTTTAACAAAACTTTAACAAAATTACCTCAGTAGCTGTGTTGCCATTGTGAAGGAGACAGCCCACTGTTGGGGTGGCCTGCAGCCATAGCTATGATCAGCACGGTGGGCGGCACTGTGGCACAGTGGTTAGCACTGCTGCCTCACAGCACCAGAGACCCGGGTTCAATTCCCGCCTCAGGCGACTGACTGTGTGGAGTTTGCACATTCTCCCCGTGTCTGCGTGGGTTTCCTCCGGGTGTTCCGGTTTCCTCCCACAGTCCTAAAAATGTGCAGGTCAGGTGAATTGGCCATGCTAAATTGCCTGTAGTGTTAGGTGAAGGGGTAAATGTAGGGAATGGGTCTGGGTGGGTGCGCTTCGGCGGGTCGGTGTGGACTTGTTGGGCCGAAGGGCCTGTTTACACACTGTAAGTAATCTAATCTAATCTAATCAGACATGTGAGGAGGACCTCAAAGCTTGCTTGGACTGTCGATCCCATGGTCTCTCACCTGATGACGAACTTTGTCCTGCTACCTCAGGGGCAGGTTGGTGCTGGAAAACTGACACAGTGACTTGTGGTGCAAAGATTAGCATTTATCTGTCTCTGTGCTTACCCCATCTCCCCAACCGAATGGGGAAGAATTTAGGCACCATGTTAGGAATTCAAAAGAGTTCCTTCATGATAGCAATTGGGGGAAGTTAAATTCAATTAATTAAATAAATTAAATTTTGAACATGAAACCTATGCCATAGAACCTAAGAATGTTTATGGTGTGGAACAAGGCCATTTAGCACATTGTGGCTATACCATTTTCCAAAAGACCAACCCAGCAAGTCCATTCTCCAGCCATGTAATCATAATCATGAAAATTCTGGATTGTAGTAAAAACTCATCAGACACGTGACTGCATAATTCTTTTTTAACTGGCTTCTGAAATAATCTAACAAGTTTTTTTCAAACCCACAACCTCTTCTACCCAGAAGGACAATGGCAACTGTTAAATGGCAACAAGTCACACCATCCAAACTTGGGACTCTACTGCCACTCCTTTATTACTGTGGGCTGAAAATCCTGGAACTCCGTCCCTAAAATTATTGTGGGTATCCCTATACCTCAGAGACTGCAGAAGTTCAAGAAGGCAGATCACCACAACCTTTCTTCCCAAGACCAATTAATAATGGGCAATGAACCTTGCCCATGATGCCCACATGGCATGAGTGATTTTTGTTTTAAAAGTCACTCAGTTGTATAGAAAAAGGCAGCATACCATCGCTTTAATTAATTGAAAAAAAAATGAAATGTGTCTTGTGTTATATGAAAGAGAGATACACTGTGATTCAGCTTACTCTATAAAGTAAGCAAGTTCTTCTGAGCCCAGAATATATTTGATTAATTTGTCCGGCATCCAATTCTTTCCATGTTTCTGCACAATCCTTCTCTATTAGAATGGAGATTTCCTTACTCTGCAAAAGATGAAGTCAACACCAGTAACAGCAACATTGAGTTAGTTTTGAGATGCCCTGCTGTTGATTTGAAGCCTTGCTGGAAACACATGTATGCCAGTGTTGGAACAACTTTCCAACTTGCACTATAGCATCGCAAGTCTCCAGGAGCAGACCTTCACAAGATTAAGCGCAGCAGGTCAAGGCAGCATCCAAGGAACAGGAGAATCTACGTTTCGGTCATAAGCCCTTCTTCAGGAATCGGGCTTATGCCCGAAACGTCGATTCTCCTGTTCCTTGGGTGCTGCCTGACCTGCTGCGCTTTTCCAGCAATACACTTTCAGCTTTGATCTCCAGCATCTGCAGTCCTCACTTTCTCCTCTTCACAAGATTAAACCTTATACATTCTAATAAATGTCACTGGCTGTTTTTAGAAAATAAGGGACTAATTTGTGAAGAGATGATTACCTTCATGAACACCAAACACATGTTCTGATGCAGTTTGTGGAGTGAAAGCTCTGTTCTTTAACATTGCAGAATAGATTCCAAGATAGCTGCAAAACAGTTACATACAGTTATTTAATAATAATGATCCTCCCTTTTATTTTCTGCCAAGAGGTTCTGCAAAGATCAACTTGAAAATTTCCTGTGGCAATTATTGGCTGTGTGGCAGCAGTAGTGCTCTCTAATATACATGTTAGGACACTCACCATCAAGGTTGCTATTTGCCTTGCAATATCATTACAATATGCATATGGTATTTGGATTTGTTTACTGTGCTACAAGAATAGGCACAATTCAAAAAAAAATGGATCAGTACTTTGATGAGCAGAAAACAGTGTATGCAGTTACCAAGGTAATGTCAATCAGCATTAACAAATAGCTGTTTTTCCCTTTCGTTCAGCTCCACCTTACACCTTAAAATGATTGAATAGCACTTTACCTCCATCAACCCTTAACCTCAACTGATCTCACAAATGAGTTGAGCCCCAAAGAACCCAATCTCAGAAGAAAGATATATTTTAAAAATGTTTGTACAAATGCATTTTAAAACAGTTTTGATCGAATTCAAGTTTTGCTTTCATCAGCTAAACTGTGTGTTTCCAAGCAAGAGTGGAGCCCTGAATTCTAATGTTACTTAATCACTTTCAGGACCCTGTTGCCTGCAAGAACAAGCCACATGTAACAACACTCCTGTGGAATGATTATGGTGATCGGAAAGGCTCAGAATAATGACAGGCTCCTGTAGAGCCAGGCTTTAATAATTTGTGATTACTATTAAATTACTAAATATGGAGGAGTTTAGTTAATGTTACTCTTTTAAAATGTGAAGCAATAAATATCGTGAACTGAAAAGGAGCTGTTGATCTCCACCGTGCCAAATGATGGCTCAACAAAATAAGAAGTTGTAGTTAAGAATAGAGACTTATCATGACATTATTGGCCATGATTTATTTGAAAGAATTGTTTTTGTTAAACATCATTCAAATGATTTATTTAACTCCTATGGGGTAAAGTCAGCACATTAATATGTGCTACAAATAGATTTCAAAAAGTGACATAAATTTAGAATCTGATTGACTGGGGTCCAACAAGAACTCATAAGGGGAGGGTTTAGGTAGAAAGCAGCCTGGGATTGAGCTGGCAGATAACCTAATTAAACACTAGATCAAATAACGGAGGCCTCTCATATATGAAAGGGAAAGTCAGCAATCGTGGTTCCATTCTGTTCGCCTGAAAGATCACTGCACATCTAAGCTATCTTGTGTCTGTTGAAGATTGGATAAGGTTTTATCAATGAGAAGCAGACTGCTCTGAGTAAAGCAGCTCCTTATCTTGTCCATTCTGCCCAATAATGATGAAAACCAGCAGCTTGCTGCATGTGGCTTATTGAAAGTTGGTGTCAAAAGGTTTCTAAACTTAAAAGGTTTAAAATGACTGTATCCTATCAATATTGAAAAGGTGACATTCCCTTCAGAAAGGCATTACATTTAGAGAATCAATTAGTAAAGTAGATACCAGCCAGACAAAGTTCATGTGATATTTACTTTTTTTTAAATTAGCTACTTTATATTGTGCTTGAAGCAAATATTACTATCTACACATTATGACCCTGGTCCGCACATATGCTCTGAAGTTGCTTGGTTTATGCAACAGTTACATTCCTTTATTTACATCACCTAATGCCCATACTAGACTGGTGCTTTCTCTCTTACAATAGGATGATGTGGTCAGTTATGATTTGCATGAAATTCTATTGGTTATGGGGCAATTCCTTGATTTTTCTCCCAGCTGTTTCCAAACTCCTTTATCCAATAAACTCATTTGAATGTTGGATTTTAAAAAATATTTCAGCATTATTCCCTCCATTTTTTCTCTATTTAATGATAGGCCAAAGGCACAGGATTAAGTTTTTTAAATACACTACCTGTTATTGAAAACAATCTTGAGATATCTTAAAATCTTGTGACAGCAAAACTCAACATGTTTATCACTAAAGTTGACATATGCATTCTGAAATGGATGTCTTACAGTTAATTTAGTTTCTGTGTGGATCACCCTCATTTTATTGTTATTGTGATTACCTGATGATACTCCTTCTGGGAACCAAATTCATCAACACAGTAACTGGGCATCCATTCACAAGTTACCTTTGACAAATCCCACATCTCTGAAACACTAACACTGTTGCAAATTCCAATCTCTTAAATGCTGCCACTTTGGATCTAGTCAGTTCTTAGGCTGGGATCCAGAACAAGCTATGTCTTTTAATAGGTTTTTCTCCTCCACTCCACAGAGTCTTAAACACACAAATACTTCCCTCCTAAATTACTCTCACATCTCCAAAATTAGCCAGCACACACATGATACTTTTCTATATGTCTCAGACACTGTTTAGGGGCTGATTAAATAAATCTCCTACATGAGAAAAGCAAATTATACATGTGTCAGTGATCCCTTGGAAATTGAGAGATTCCTAATCAATGTGACATTAGTTGATCTCAGCCAGGCTGTCAATCCAGAGTCACAATTGATGGTTTAGCAAACACATTTTATCCAAGATAAAGAGATTAAAAAGGAATTTAAGCAAACCGCACAAATCAGTTACACCTGTTCCAGTATTTAAAAAAAAAGAATGTAGTTACCCTCTAGTTAGTGAGGCTAGGTTGACTACAAGCTGATTAAATCCAATCTGACTAGAGTACAATGGGATCTTAATCTGGTGGATTGAAGAGTAGCAACTGGAGTTTAATTTAGATAAATGCAAGATGTTTCATTTTGGAAAAGCAGATCAAAGCAGGACTTACATGCTTAATGGTAAGGTCCTCGGGAGTGTTATTGAACAAAGCCACTTTGGCGTGCAGGTTCATAGCTCCTTGAAAGTAGAGCTGCAGGTAGATAGAATAGTGAAGAAGGCGTTTGGCATGCGTTCCTTTATTGGTCAGAGTATTGAGCACAGAAGTTGGGAGGTCATGTTAGGCCACTTTTGGAATACTGTGTGCAATTCTGTTGTCCTTCCTAATGGAAGGATGTTATGAAACTTGAAGGGATCCCCGAATAGATTTACAAGGATGTTACCAGGATTGGAGGATTTGAGCTATAAGGCAAGGCTGAATAGGCTGGGGCTGTTTTCCTTGGAAGGTCAGAGGCTGAGGGAATGACCTTATAGAGGTTTATAAAATCATGAGGGGTATGGATAGGATAAATAGACAAAGTCTTTTCCCTGGGGTGTAGGAATCTGGGCTTAGACGGCATAGGCTTAGGATGAGAGGTGAAAGATATAAAAGAGACCTAAGGGGCAACTTTTTCATGCAGAGGGTGGTGCATGTATGGAATGAGCTGCCAGAGGAAGTGGTGGAGGCTGGTACAATTGCAGCATTTAAAAGGCATCTGGATGGGTACATGAATAGGAAGGGTTTAGAGGGATATGGGCCAAGTGCTGACAAATGGGACTAGATTAGGTTAGGATGTCTGGTCAGCATGGATGAGTTGGACCAAAGGGTCTGTTGCCGTGCTGTACATCTCTATGAGTCTATGCTTCTAGCAGACTTCATTTCTGAGTAATCATTCTCTAATGATAGTTCCTTGCAGGCCTTTCAGTTTCACCTTGGACTTTGGTTACTCTGCACTTATCCTCTTGCATGATTCTTCTAAGACTTCTGATTGGTTCTCAGGATTTGAGATTAGCTGTTGATCAGTTGGTGAATTCCCAAATTACTGTCAATTGGTTGATAGGAGATTGAGGCACATGACTTTTACCAAACCTGCTGTGATCTATCTGATTTCAATCAGTTTCCATTGATTGTCATGAGTTTTCTTTGATTAACAGCTCAATTCAATTGAAGCTGTACTTTCAATTCAACGGTATCACTGCAATTAAAAAGTATTAATATAATTAGCAAGCATTGATGTAATTAGAATTATTACTGCATTGCACCCATCCAGCTTCTCCTTGACAAACACTGCCTTGAGCTCATTACCAGTCTGATAATTATTTCTTTAGAAACACAAAGTAATTGAAATGCCACTGTAAACTACATGAAACATCAAATTTGGTGATTGTGGGCAGGTATCATTCTTTTTATTTTACTTTTATTGCTGATTTGACAAATGGAAAATCACAGACTTCAAATATAAGGATAAGGAAAATAGCTTAAAAAAAATTATGGATTCAATTGTCGGTAAAACCTAAGGAAAACAGGGGAAAAGAAATATTTGTGGGCTTTACATTCTAAAATAATGGAGTGGAAGAGCTTGTGGGAAGTGAATGTCTTTGAGTGGATGGAAAACTCAGGTGTAATATTTTGAATAATACCTAACCTGTAGTTCTATCATCAGTATAGCCTGGTTTGAAGTGAGGGTAAAGCTGTTTATAAATGTCTTTCAGTGCACCAGGGTGAATGGTTCCAGGCACATAAGGCAGGCAACCAAACTATCTTACCAAGACTATTAACTTTAGGAGTATTATAATCACATAGCCTTCAAATTTAAAGAGTACTATTGTAATATTCAAACATGTGATGGTAATTTCATTTGGCTGACTGGGGGCTTGATTGACAGAAAGTCAATTATAAAAAACCAAAAGCAGAATGCATGTCAACCCGAGCAAAAACAGAGCCATCAATATAAACCTACAGCAAACTGGTTACCAAGTGCAGATCAAACGAGATTAGAGACATGGATTTTGGTGGGTTTAGTTTTCATTTCAGAGCCGTTTCAGATGATCAAAGAGAAAACTTGTTTTTTGAAAAATACAGTTTCAATCACTTCACATTAATTTGATTTCATACTTGATAAGACTGTCATTTTCTTGGGCAAATTGAGGGTAATTATCTCCATGATTGACTTTCTGTGTATGAAGCCCTGCAGTTAGCTGAATGGAATTACCACCATGTGTTTGAATATTAGCATAGCGCTCTTCATAGTCCAGAAAATCCATTTACCACTGTTGTTACTAAAATATGGAAATGATTGCAGGCATAATTCCAATTATTTTTAAGTCTCCATGACACAGATTTTTTTATTGCAAATAATTGTACTGACATTACTTGTTAATAGTATCCATACTATTATGCATTTTTGTGTAAAATAGAATTGCTCTGAAATTGTATACTTGCACAGATTCTCAAGTGCCTGTTAAAAATGTTAATTTTGTATTTTTCTAATATAGTGAGAATATTACAAGTGCAATAAGATTTCAATCTATTAGATTGTTTGAATTAAAAAAGTATGACACCAAATAATAGACTGGACTGATTTCAGAAGAACTTTCACGTTGTCAATAGTATTAAAAAGGACATTCAGTTTACAAATATCGAAGATATTTCACCAACCACAAAATCAAGCTGTGATTGACTTTAAACCTTTTATATTTTCTACGAGGAATAACCTGAACTGTACTGCTTGAAGGGATGGATATGATAATAAACATCATAATCCTTAAAACACTGAGCATGATTCATCAGATAGCATTCTTACCTCTGAGTTGAAAGGTTTTGGATTCCTGTCCTGATCGAGACACTTGAGCATACAATCTGTGCCGGCACTGCAGAACAGTACCAACAAATTTCCACACTATTGGGAACATTATTTTTCAGGTAATATATTAAACCAGGATCCAGTTTGAACTCTCAGGTGGCAATGAAAAATCTAATGGCACAACTTGCAGATGAATGAAGGAGTTGTCCATGATGTTCTGGCCAATATTTGTCTCTCAACCCACACTACTAGAACAGATTGTCTGGTCTTTGTTTACTTGTTCCTCTGTGAAGCTTGTCAAGTGTCCATTAACGTTGCATTTCCCATGAGACGGTGGTAACTACAATTTAAAATAAAGTGATTTTATGGGGCAGTGGTAGCACTTTACCTCTGGGACAGAAGGTCTGTGTTCAAGATCGCCATAGAAGGTGCACAATATTCAATCAGTAAATTCTCTAATATGCCGGTGCCAAACAGCAGGAATGGGAAAGTTTACTGCTTAACCAGAACCCATCTGGTAGCTGCAGCACAGTAGCTTCCCCATGTTAAAAGACTTCTTGCATAGTTTATTGCCACAAGCAAGGAGTATCACCCACACATATGAAACTTTATTTCATTGCCAGAAAGACTTAGCATGTTCCAAAGGTCACAAAATATGCTACTGAAAATCAAATTGCCTCCTTACCAGGAAAACAGCCAACAACATCATATGTCTGATGTCTGGAACACACAAAATGAAGTGTATTTAAATGGAATTTTAGAACCCACTCATATGATTCAGAAACTTGGTAAAAGAAATAGTTCATTGTGATAGATTTAATATAACTGGTCAAAATTTGAAACTAACATTTCAGCTTTCTACAGTCATTTTAGTCCCTCACATCATTAAATTGTAGACTTCCTTCATAGCTTTCAATGGACAAGGAGTATCTCTGTAACAGATCTATTCATAATTATTTTAAAAAACTCTGCACCCAGCTTTTCTGCACAAGCAGTGTTGTATTGATTATAGAAAAATCTGCAATGGATTTTCTATGGTGATTTACAGCTAAGATAATGAATTGTTTCTTTTCAATGGAGATATTGACAATTTCTGATTGACTAGACAGATACCTACACTGTTTATTGACTGTGGATATACTAACAGCTTTGAACTGCAAAATTTCTGCTAGAGTTTATTGACTATGAAGATACTAACAGAATTGATTACCTTGTTAAGGTTGAATTAGATGGGTTAGAAAAATATGAATTTTTTTACTTGTGTTCAAACATCTGCGACTATGTGCATACCCATGCTCTGAACATGCACTGATGATTAGTAAGGGGGACAATGAGGCCATCAATTTACTGATTGTGAAGTTACTGGATCTGTATATTGACTGGAACAATACTTATGAACAGAAATGAAATGGTGACAGATAAAAGCTTTTCTGATGCTTGAATTCTAAAATTGTAGAAGATATAGGTTCAACATTTAAAAGGCATTTGGACAACTACGTGATTAGAGCAGGAGAATTGATGTTTCGGACGTAAGCCCTTCTTATGCCTGAAACGTCAATTCTCCTGCTCCTTGGATGCTGTCTGACCTGCTGTGCTTTGCCAGCACTACACTCTCGACTCTGATCTCCAGCATCTGCAGTCTTCACTTTCTCCCAGGTACATGATCAGAAAAGGTTTAGAGGGATATGTGCCAAATGCAGGCAGATGGGCCTATTTTAGTTTGGCATTGGATGAGCTGAATCGAAATGTCTGTTCCTATGTTGTATGACTCTAACTCTACACTAATTTAATGCTTTTACCCTTCTAAAAATATACTCCTCTGTATTATTGTTGTTAAATTTTGAAATAGAAAGGGATCCAATTATAACTGTGTAAAGATTGTTGTGTTTTGATCTAGTCGGCTCTCAGTACAGATCAGTGGTGCATGGACTAGTTTGTTACCACCGGCCTTCTTTTCTAGGCTGATTTTAAGGACCTGTCCAATATTCAATGGGAGCGGATAAACTACACCAGAGGCTTAATGAGAAGACCACTTACCTTATGTCATAAGGTGTAGTTTATTGTGTGATAGCTTTTGGACTCTGGTGATGCAGTTTCCCTACCTCTGAGCCAGGATGCCTGGATTCAAGTCCCACCTGCTCCAAAGCTTTTTCATAACAACTCTGAACAGGTTGATATGAAAATATCTGTTGTGTAATAAAGAAATACAAGTGAATATTCAAGCATAATAATGACAATCAGGAGCTAGGTATGCTCCCCTTGATTCCATTGGGTCCTTTGCAAGACTAACTCTATTCTCCACCCAAACGTTATGTGACATCATCAGATTAGAACTTTTACTATGTTCACATTATCTTTATCAGAACATTATTGACACACACCATAATTAATAAGCAATAATATCTTTATATCTAAGATCATAAATTGGAGGAGCAGAAGTAGGCCATCAACTCAAGCCTGCTCTGTCATTCATTGAGATCATGGCTGATCTGACATTCCTTAACTCCACTTCCTGCCTTTCCCCATAACCTTTGACTCCCTTGCTGATTAAAAATTTGTGCCTTGTATATACTTAGCCTCTACAGCCCTATGCAGTAAAGAATTCCACAGATTCCCTACCCTCTGAGAGAAGAAATATCTCCTCATCTCTGCCCTAACTATGCAATCCCTTACCTTGAGATTATGTCCCCGTTCTGAAACACTCGCACAATGGGAAATAATCTCTCCTCATCTATTTTTTCAAACACCCTAAGAATCTTGTATGTTTCAATAAGTTCACTTCTCACTCTTCTAAACTCCAATGAGTACATGTCCTCTCAGAATTGACCTGTTTGCTCATTACCAGTGCTGCTGAGAACCCTCTCCTATGAGTTTCATCCCCAGACTGTGGACATAATATGAGGTTCGTGAAAGGTGCTGAGGCACTCTTGGTGAAGAGCACTGAAGTCATCCACACAGAATACATTCTGTGTCCTTAACAACCTCAGTGCTTCTTCCAAATGGAGTTTAACATGGAAGGGTAATGATATATCAGCTAATGGATGATGGTACGTGGTGATCAACAGAATGTTTCCTTGCCCATGTGAGACCTGTTGCCATGAGACTTCATGTGATCCAGAGTCAATGTTAAGGACTCCCAGAACAAGTTCATCCTGACAGTATATCACTGCGCTGCCACTCTGTTGCATCTGTCCTGTCAGTGAGACAGTACATAGAATGATGATGGTGCTTTCTAACATACTGTGAGTAAGATTACCTTAGTATGTTGCTTGACAGGTCTTTGAGACAGCTTTCCTAATTTGTTACTAAGAAAGACTTTGTAGGGTCAACAGGACAAGTTTTTTGTTGTCGTTTCTGGTGCACTTGGCAGTTCTAAGTTGTCCTTTTGGTTTCATGTTTAAAGTACACACACTCTCATGTACACACACAGACATTTCCACACTGTAGAGGTGCAGTTGGTTTTCTTGTATACTCCTGACAGGGGAATACACAGATATATCTTTAGCTCGGAATACTTTATCCAACCTCACATTAAGCTCACAGTTTGGGAATGTAACTTGTAGCAGCTGGTTCCAAATTTTACATTACATCTCTTTCATCGAAGTATTCCTCTGAAATTCTTTGACACCCTTGAGAAGTGACATTTTGTGGTCTCTCTGGAGGCTGTGTGTAATCCATGCAGAAATTTTCAAAACATTCAACAAATTGCATTCTCAGCCATTCCTGACATTTTTTTTTTAGAAAAGGGAAACAACATGCCTTACTCAAAGTTTGATACATTCATAAGTAATTGGAGACAATGACCCATTATGCTTTTGTCCAGGTAATATCATAAACTTATTTTGACTTAGCAGGAAATGAGCAAGAGCTGTTTGTACAGAAGGTGGAATCCACGTTCAATAGTTTTGATCTTGTGCAACTGCAAATGAATGCAAAATACAGTACTAGGTATCTGCCATCTTATTGCTTTTACACTGTTTATTTTATCAAGTAAGTTGGTGATGGTAGTTGGGCCCTCAAAGCCTATGCTTTGCCATGTCTATGAATAATAACTCATATCACTTCTAGACATATTTAAAATTTCATTATGAATTAATTCTTAAAAAACAAACAGATAAAAGTTGTCTGCAGATATAGCTTTGGTGGCTAACTGGAGAGAGAGAGAGAGTGAGAGAGAGAAAAAAGAGAGGGAGAGAGAGACTGTAATATCACACCCAATGAGGTGTCAGGGGAGATTCGAAAAGGGACTTAACATGGAGAAATGTAACACAAGCTGAATTGTAACCTCCTGGGACTTATCTCAGAATCTGAATGCAATGAAAGAAAAAAAGTCAACAGGCTTGGCAAGAGACATGATTTGTTTTCCCTTTTCAAGAATACACAAGGTCAGAGATTAAAAGCCAGTTTAACCTGGTGTACAAGTGCTAGTTTAAAAAAAAAGTCCAAGTAACTGAGATGCTCCTGCCAGTGGGCTGAGCTACTCCTGTGTCAGATCCTAGATTTGTAGATAGTCTGCCACTGGCATTGTTCCATTTCCACTTCCTTTTGCTTCATCTGCGTGTTCAGGTCTATTGTTCCCTGAAGGTGGCAACACAGGTCAATAGAATGATTAAGGAGGCATATGGCATGTTTTCCTTCATTGGACAGGGTATTGAGTTAAAGAGTTGGCAGGTCATGTTACAGATGTATGATAGCTGAAAATGTGGTTTCCAAATTACCAAAAGGATGTGGATGTTTTGGAATGGGTGCAGAAGAGGTTCACTAGGATGTTGCCTGGTATGAAGGGCACTAGCTATGAAGAGAGGTTGAGTCGAGTAGGACTATTTTCATTAGACAGTTGGAGTTTGACGTGGGAACTGATTGAGGTCTACAAAGTCATGAGAGGTGTGGACAGGATGGATAGTAAGAAGCTTTTTCCAGAGTGGGGGACTTAATTACCAGGGGTCATGAGTTCAAAGTGAAAGGAGAAAAGTTTAAGGGAGATATGTGTGGAAAGTTCATCACACAGAGGATGCTGGGTGCCGAGAATGCAACGTCAGCAGAGGTAATAGGAAGGGAACAATAGCATCATTTCAGATGAATCTAGACAGATACATGAATGGGCAGGGAGCAGAGGGATACAGATCTTTAGAAAATAGGTGGCAGGTTTAGTTAGAGGATCTGGATCAGCACAGGTTTGGAGGGTCAAAGGGCCTGTTCCTGTGCTGTAATTTTCTTTGTTCTTTGTACTTTGTTCATCACCCTTTTTATCAGTTTATTACTCCTGTTTTCCACCTCACCATTTCTTCCCTTTTCTCTGTTCTCCTCTATCATTTTTCTGCCTCTGTTCTTATCTTCCTGGAAAAATAAAGTGTTAACTCTTTTTTAAAAGTTTTTGACAAAAGGTCGTGACCTGATTAACTCTGGCTCTGCCTCCATAGATACTCGCTGGCCTGCTGAGTTTATCCTGTTTTTCCTTTTCAGATTTCCAACATTCACAGTAGTCTGCCTTGTCCTAGCACATACCCATGTGCATTTCTCTTTGCTTTTTTTTGTTATTGGCTATTTTACCCTATTTGAATTCTGTAGGCTTGGAGATTTGGAAAAGGCTGCTGTTAGCATTTGTTGCTCATTAGTAGCTAAATCTGCACTGAGAACAGCAAGATCAGAAACAAGATGTGTGCAGATCAGAATTTAATGCTTTATATGCTCTTGGAAGCACATGAGGTAACAAATGCATCAATAGTTTGCTCATTGTTTAATCTTGCCCCTATCCATTACAAAAATGTATATATCAACTTATCTATTGGCTCTGTGGTGAGAGATTTCATTAGTAAGAATATTGTTTTAGGATTCTAAACAGACCAAACTCGACAGAAGTTCTCCTGGACTGAAAGTTGCCTAAATCACCTCAGCACTGTTATTAGTTAGAAACTCGTTAGCTCTTAAATGTGTCTTGAGGCTATAAAGAAACTTCCTTTTTTTTGTCATTCTTATGTAATAAAGGAACAAAAGAAAGTTGTTACTTTTTAAAATATCACTGGTAATTGTTTCCTGACATTTGCCCTGTTGACAGTTGTCACAATTAATGAGACTTTATTTTGAGGCAAGTTAGGAAGTTCTTTATTGGTCAGTTGGGGTGCTTATGCTTTTATCATGACACTTTAATTGCATTTAGTTGCAAAGCCATATGATATTACAGATAAAATGGCCATTCCACTCACCATTTAGTGAGGGAGAGAGATCTGAGCCATCTGAGCTTATTGAAATCTTACTGGCATGCATTGGACACATATGAGGCCTCAGATACAGTTTGTCAGTAATTGGAATGGATGACAACAGATACCTCAAACACCAAGTCATTTAGATTATTAGATTACAATGGGAAATGTGAAGAAAAGATGCTGCTGGGGCAGAAAGACACCTCAAACAATCCATTAACAGGCTGTGGTATTTCAAGGGTAGCTTTATGGAAGTGTTTCTCCTGCTCCCTTTGCCATTTTTCTGAGCAATATCTTGTGATTCCTTTAAGGAATTTAATTAAAACCAGAGTTTCTTTTGCTCTCATTAATTAGACCACTCAGCCACCTGGTACACTGAGGACCTAGCGGTTATAGTTTGCATTATTAAGGAGTTTTATCCCTGTTTCAAGCTCACTTATTGACAAGACTGCTTTAAACATGCATCAACTGAACATTGGCCTTTCAAGGAGCAGCCAAGTTGTTCTTCTCATTATTAATTGCTAGTTGTCTGTTTCTTGGGTAAGAAACTGGCAACTAACCATTGGAAATTGTCCCTGTTCTAATCATTATTTGATACATCATGAGCAAGTCATATGTTATATTTGCATTGATATTATGTCTATTTGCTTTGTTGCTAAGCAGTCATCTATATCATAGATACTTGTGAACATGTTGCTCAAAGTAATGACAGTTCATAATGTATACTCTAAAGAATAAAATCATCAGTGGCATTTTCATTTTGGATCTGACTAATCCAACTAGCTCATTAATTTGTAATCTTAGTATTCAATTTTTGATATTATGAACCACTGAAATTTAATTTTAAAATGTATAACAAAGTTAACAATTAGGAAGAAAGGCAAATCCAGAAAATAGATTGCAAATTAGTCAGCAACCATAAAAGATATTTAACATTTCCTTTCTATCCTTCATGCTTTGATGGAGCATAATTGATCAAAATGATAAAATCTGCTTTTTGTCTTTGTAAGTGCTTACTGACCAATTTTTATTGCAAGCATCTAAACGTTTTTTTCCAGATGTGCAGCATTAGTCTGTCTTTTCCTATTTAAAGTGTATTATCACTGGCTACCACATAGTTAAGTACAAATCTGAGACTGGTTAAAAGTTAGTAAGTTGGTCCAGGGCAAGTAAAATAACAAATTAATCAGAATTTCATTCCTGCAAGTTTTCAATACATTAGCCATCTTTATTTATTGAGCAATGACTTCAAACAAAAAATATTGTAATCACATGAAAATGATATTTCCCCTGATTTCCAGGATTAAAATTAACAAAAGCTCACTCACTTTAATAATTTCAGTCCGAGACCAAATTTCTGAACAGCAGCGTTGTTTTATTTATACACCTATAGGTGGGTGCTTTGTCTAATTGCCAGGTAAGGCAATGACAAAATGCACAGTATATCCCAAAAAACCCTTGCAATTTATACTGTTTTTCCCATATGTTTTCCTTATTCCCATTGTCTGTTCCCTGCTTCGCTTACGTCACTCATTTCCTTAAGACTTATCCCACAACTTCTGGATTTGTTCCTGTGTCTCCGAGTAGGGGGAAACAGATGCTTTCCTGTTTGCCCATACATCCACCATTGTTCTGTATTCACGTCTCATGCTAACATATCCTTTCTTTTTGCTGAATATGTATTTTCTCATTCCTGTTCTGTATCAGAATTTATACTTGCAGAAATAACATTAATTCATTTATATCCCACAAATGCATTACAATACAGAGCACAGGAACAGGCCCTTCAGCCAATTAAACCTGTGCCAATTCCTAGGGCTTATTTAGAGCCGCTACTTATTATCCATGCATGGTTTCTATCCCTCTGTTCGCCTCTCCTTCATGTGTTTATCAAGCTATGCCTTAAACATTGCTAACATATCTGCTTCCACCCCCTCTATTGGCAGTGCATTTCAGGCACCCATCACCCCGTGTATGGAAAAATGTTGTCTGCACTTCTCCCCTGAACTTTCCCCCTCTCACCTTGAACCTGTGCCCTCTTGCAGTTGACCTTTCCATCCTGGGACAATGCCTCTGACTGTCCACCTTATCTATGCTTCCGAAAATTTTGTAGACCTGTATCAGATTCCCCCTCAGCTTCCATCTTTCCAGTAAAAACAATAATCTGAATATCTCCAACCTCTCCTCATAACTGAACCTTCTAGACCAGGCAACATCTGGGTGAACCTTCTCTGCACCCTCTCCAAAGCATTCACCGTCCCTCCGGTAGTGTGACAAACAGAACTGCAAGTAATATCCCAAATATAGCCTAACAGAAGTTTTGTACAGCTGTAACATAACTTTTCAGCTTTTATGTTTGATGCCCCAGCTGATGAAGGCAAGCATGCTGTATTCCTTCGTGACCACACTTGCAGTCTTATTTTGACTTTTATTCAGGACTTGATGGTGTCTCCTTTGTTTCTGCAGAATAAATGCTGTGTGGCATAACACTAATTATGGACAGTGAGGCTGGAACCAAATTAAAAGCTATGACGAAATCAACCACTAAAAGCAACACAAGTTGTCAGAATGTTCGGCAGCAATGGAGCCTTTTGTGAATTTTATGCTCTTATTTAATGTTGTGATAATAATTAATGTCTAATAATAGCAATCTGATTGTACTAAATTGGGGAATTTATTCTTTAACCTGTGTAATCAATGGAGAACTTGTTAGCAGTATAAACAACATTTGACGTTAGTACAATGTACTTCTCCTTTGATTATCAAAGGAGTCTGTTGTGTATCTTATACAGATTACTTTGCCTGGTGTCCAATTTTTGTCACCCAAGTTTGGTATTTGTTTAGTAAAAACATGCTACTCTTTCTCCTCCGAGTTAGATTCATTTATTTTCTGAAACTTGATCGATATTCATGTCTATCAATAATCTGTCAATGATCGGTCCTATTTACTGGTAACATTCATCATGTTTATTGACTGGACAATCTTTATTGGCTGAATAGTTGCAGATTTGTTATTGATGGAAAATATTGGAAGTTATTGCCAGCAGAGATGCTGGCAATTTATTGACTCTGAAAGTGCTAACTGTTCTGAGTCAAATTAAGCAATAAATGTGCATAATGTTAAAGGTAGAATCTTTGCATGTTTGCATATTGAATCTCAGTTGGTCAATGAGTTACAATTGTCAGCATTCCCATCATGCTTACTCTTATATCAACTTGACTTCCTGGTCATCATCACTTCTGTGCATTGCTCAGTCATCTTGCTTTTAGATTTCTATGCACGCCTTTTCAAACTGAGTTCATTCAATTAGTTTGAGGAGACCACATTTCAACTGCATGACACAGGCTTTGAGCATCACAGGCCTCTCAATGCGGCAATGCTTTGATGCTGCATGCCATCCACTCTTTATTATCATATCAATGTTAGTCCCTACTGAGTCTGCCCCAGTATCCAGCTTCTGCCTCTCTGAAACCTTCATCAGGATTCAGCTCAGCAATATGCAGAATTGAACACCAGATGCAAGTTTCATACAGCATTCTTTTTCATCCCATGATTGTATTTGCTGATTGTGTTTCCATTAACGGAAGACATTGTGAGAGAGTATGATTATCAGTATTTTGCAGATGGCAATAGGGAAAACAAGTTTGATTTTGCCCATTTATTGAGTAACTGATTTCACATATGTAGAGTATGAATCTGTCCATTCTCTCTTCATATGTAAATAGAGATTTGTGCTATAAAAATGTATATTCTTCTTCTCTTGCTAGTTTTCTTAGCTTTTGAAAAAAAAATCATTGAGCATCACTAGATTTATTCCCTATTCGTAGATCCCCTCGAGTGTTTGGTGGTTAATTATCTTCTCAAACATCTGTAACTCATTAATGTACATCATTTACTCTTTGCTGTTTGGAGCTAGAGTAGTTGGCTTGTTTCAATGAAACTAAGTGCGTCAACAGCAACCAGAGAATTTCAGTGTCAAACTGTATGAGGTAGGAGAACAGGCATATATGTCGACTAAAAGAAAAAGAAGCCTGCAGAAGTACTGTTCAGCCTACTCAAGTGGAAGACCTATATGGCAGTTTTATAATGAAAAGTGAAAGTGTCTTGTCTTGTATCATACCGAGATTTATTTAGTTATGCAACAGTAACAATATTTATCTGCCAAGGTAAATTTTATTTATTTTCTGGAATCCAATCATTTATTTTACGCTTTCACTTACAATCTCGTACAGGAGATTTCAAAACAGTCAGAGGACACCAACTTTCTTTGGAGGGCATTAGCTAACTCGTTGGACTAAGGCAACAAAACTCTACAAGATATTAATAAACTTGCAGAACAAGTTTAAATTCATTTCTACAAAAGTAAGTCTGAGGTGGTACATTTTGATAGAAAAAAATAAAGAGATTGCATAATGTTTGGATTGCAAAAATTTAAATGGGTACAGGAACAAAAGTCATTAAAGGTGGCATGATCAGGTAGAGAGAGCAGTTAATAACATCAATAATCTTTGAGGCTTCATTAATAGAATCATTGAGTTCAACAGCAGCAAGATGAGGCTGAACTTATAGGACACTAGTTAGACCTCAGCTGGAGTATTGTGTACAGCTCTGGGTGTTATATTTTAGGAAGGATGTGAACATGTTGGACAGCATGCAGAAGAAGGTTACAAAAATATGTTTAAGATGAGAAACATCAGTTACATGGATAGATTTGACAATTTAGGACTACTTTCTCTGAAGATAAGATGAATTGCAGATTTGATAGAGGTTTTTACAAAATCATGAGAGGGCTGGACAGAATAGCTAGAGAGAAACTGTTCCTCTCATAAAATGATATAGAATCAGAGGGCTCACATTTAAAGTGTTTTCCAAATGCAAGTTAAGAGAAAAAAGAATTTCATATGATTGGTAAGTAGTGTCTAAAATGCACTGCCTGGAAGTGTGGTAGACAGAGGTTCAAGAGGTTATTGCATGACTCTTTCAACAGAACAATGTGCAGGGTTACAGGAAACATCAGAGAATGGCATGTAGCTAAAGTACTCAAAGAGCTGTTACAGAAATAGTCTCCTTCTATACCATAATAATTCTTGGGTTCTGTGCATTTGACAGATAGAGCAACAAGTAAATAGTTATAGGAAATAATACAGCAATTACTTGGGTTAATTTTTAAAGGAGAAGTGTTGATAAGGAGAGCAATTACGTTAAACTTGCGTAAAGCCTTAGTTAGGTCTCACTTGAACTAATCTGCAAGATTTGTTCCCAGATCTTAAAACAACATTCAGACATTTTAGAAGGTGCTAAAAGATTCTGTAGGATGATGTTCACCGTGAAATGTTATAACAGCACACATAATTGAAGATATTGAAGAAAACTTGTAAAAAAGGAAGGTTGAATGATAATCTAATAGACATCTTGAAGATTATAACAAGGTTTGACAGGGTTTAAGTGGGGAAAATATTTCAATCTCTGCGGAGATCAAATATAAGATAATCATTGATAAGTCCAATAGGGAACACAGGAGAAGGTTCTTCATCCAAGCAATACCCACTATCACAAGGAGTAGAGAAGGTGAGTATCCAAAATGCATTTGAGGAAATGTTAGATAGACACATGAGGGAGAGTAGAAGAGACTTTTGATTGGGTTAGAAACATCAGCATGAGAGGAGGCTCATGTGCAGGCTAAACCTTCCAGAATTTATCAATAATACAATAGTTTCTATTCATAATTAACATAATTTTATCAAGTAAAAATAGAGTTGCATTTATTAAGTTGAGAATTTTTTGATCTCTCTCAATATGGATGACCCTATTTCACATGTATTCTAAAAGAATATTTTCATTTTAATATGGTTGATACATTAGGGACATGCCCTAATTGCGCTGCCATCGTATTTGTTTTAGCAATTACTGAACATGCTCAGGTTTTTTTTTAAACAGGCTGTAGGTTATTTCTACTGGGTGCCCATTCTCCATCTGGTTTGAAGGTTTAGTCTGAGTATTAATGCCTTAAAACTCAGAATTTGCCCCAACAATTTTATCTTTATTGACTGCTAATTAATATTACATACACAGTCCAGTAATACTTCAGATATAAGATTCAAAACTCTCCCTGTGCACTAATTGTTTAATTTCCCTGAAATACAGACAGTTGAGTCATCAAGGCAAAAGTGACGACTGCAGATGCGGGAGATTAGAACCAAGTGTGTGGTGCTGGAAAAGCACAGCAGGTCAGGCTGCATCCGAGGAGCAGGAGAATTGACGTTTCAAGCAAAAGCCCTTCATCAGGAATGAGGCTGGTAACCTAGGGAGTGGAGAGATTAATGGGACGAGTGGTGGGGCTGGGAGAAGATAGCTGAAAGTGCAATAGGTGGATGGAGGTTTGGGTAATGGTGATAGGTCAGAGGGGAGGGTGGAGTGGATAAGGAAGATGGACAGGTAGGACGGGTCATGAGGGCGGTGCCGAGTTGGAAGGTTGGATCTGGGATTAGGTGAGGAAACTGGTGAAAACCACCTCACCCTCCCCAATTTCACTAAGCAAACACTAAGCAAACATAAACTGCAAAATATCTTATTCAATAATGTTCCAAGCAAAACAAAAATTGCTTTTATCTTAAATATTAATGGCATAAAACTGCGTATTTGCAGTCCTAGATTCCTAACACAAAGGAAAACCACATAAATCACTATCTGTCACCTCAGATTGGCTGAGTGGCTATTAGCTAAGTGGGATGTCAAGTATTCAGTACTCTCTGCATTTAGCTATGTCAACCTTACGAATATGGAATCCTGTTTAACTCCACAAGCCTTCAACACGTAAATAACAATTTTGAGCAAAATTCTCCCCTACATTCAAACATTTAAATGCTGCAGTTGCCTGTAACACTCCAGCCTGCTGGTCTCTTTCCATGCTACTTCTGTTTGCCCTCCTACCTTCCCTCTCTTCCCTACAACAATAGGGAAAAATGACAGAAGATTGAGTATTATGAGGGCAATGGAGGCTGTTGGGGCAGGAATTAGCAAAATATTTAATTTGAGCCTCCCTTTCAACAGCCATTGCCAATGAAGTTTTGAACTACTGGAGTGCAACTTGGGCAGGTCAGTCTCATTCTGTGACGGTCTCTTAACTAATAAAACCTTCAGCGCAGTGGCCATTATCTGGTCAGTATGGACCTCAACTTTCTGTGAAAACTTAAGGGACAGGCACAGCAAATTCTTTGATATTGAATCTGTAGGATAGGTCATCCAATCATTTGTGTAACTTCCAGTTGCTTGCCATTTCAATAACTACCTTGCACTCATGATAACCTTTCTGTCCTGTTGCAGTGTTCCAAAGAAACTCAACCCAAGCTGGAGGAGCAACACCTTGTTTTCCATTTAGGTTCTTTACAGCCTCCAGTGTTCAGCTTTGATTTCTACATCTTCACAACATGACCTCAGATTTCCAATTTTCTGGCAGTTTCCGCCCCTTACTTGCATCTTGATTTTTCTGTCAGCAAATTGGATTAATTTTCTCCTTCTCACCCTTCAATTTACACACACTTGACATCTCTGTTTCTCCATTAACCTCACTGTTTTCATTTCACTCTGCACCTCCACAGTCAGTTCCACTTGCTCCTCCTGTCCCTTTGTCAATAGCATAAAAAAAACACTATTTTCCAGCCCCTTTCAATTCTGGAGAAGAGTGATATCAGATTCAAAATATTCACTCTGATTTTGTCTCCATGGATGCTGCCAGATCTGTTGAGTTTTTCCATCATTTGATTTTCTTATTTAAGATACCAGCATCCATAGTAATTTATATTTAGTTGTTTAATTGTGATCTGTGAATGATGCACGTTCTGTAACATTGAAATAGGAATAAACTCTTGAGCATTTTCCAAATATAGAACAAAGAACATAGAACAGTACAGCACAGTACAGCCCCTTCGGTCTTGATGTTGTCGACCTTTTATCCAACTCTAAGGTCAAACTAACCTACATAACCTTCATTTTACTATCATCCATATGCCTATCCAAGAATCACTTAAATGTCCCTAATGTATCTGACTCTACTACCACTGCTGGCAGAACATTCCACAGACCCACCACTCTGTGTAAAGAATCTCCCTCTGACATCTCCCCTAAACCTTCCTGCAATCACCTTAAACATGTACTCCCTCGTGATAGCCATCTCTGCCCGAGGAAAAGATCTCTGGCTATCCACTCAGATCATGTTCTCCTCCTCCTGTTCTTCGGATGTTGCCTGACCTGTGCTTTTCAAGCACCACACTCTTTGACTCTGATCTCCAGCATCCACAATCCTCACTTTCTATCTTCTAATTGTACCTTAATCCCTTCCAATTGTATCTCAGTTCCATTTATCTATTTTTGATCCATCACCTCTTACACTGATTTCTGTTTAAAAAAAATCTCAATTCCAGATTTATAATTTTCAAATAAGTAGAAATTGGTTGAAAGCCTCAACAATTTTCTGGAGACAGGGGAGATTTCTAATACTCTTTGTACTCTTTTTAAGTAAAACCTTAAACAAAAACTAAAAATAACACAAACTTACAGAATTGTAATGGAAACTTATCTAAAGTCAATCAAAACATTGTTATGGGTGGCGGGGGGGGGGGGGGGGTGGGGTGGGGTGGGGAGGGGGTTGGTGGTTGGTAACGATACACTCAGCCCCTGCAATGTCCAGCAGTTCCTAAAGGAACCAATAGAAAACCCCTGCTCCCTCTCAATAGACATGTGAGCACAGACTTAACAACGGAAGAGGGCCAGGCAGTTGGTTATTATGCCTTCCTCTATGGCCCACTGCCTGGATCTGTTGATGGCCACAATGGCCAGGCTGGGGAGCAGGCCTTGAGCATGCCCTCTGATTTATTCTCCCTCCTCCAACAGAATGCCTTTACGTTGAGACCGTGGGATGAAGTTATTTCTAATCTTTCTTTAAACACTAAACTATTGTCCATGCTTTCGATGCTTCAATCAGTTTATGTATTAAAACACTTTACCCAAACACCTTTGTTGATGAGGCAAACAAAGGGACAAAGGATTCAGTTTGCGGTTCAACTCCTGAATGGATCTTCTCCTGAGTCTGCTTGGGTTGCTGCACTGATACAAATCTTGTTAAGAGTCCTCCCTGCGAATCTTTACTGAGGAGGTGACTTCCAGGTGTGTCTTTTTTATCCCTCCTCCACCCCAGATCTTCCAGAACATTCAGTAGCCTCATCCAATGGGGCCATGAGCTGAATTCTAAGTATCCAATGGAGTTGTTTCAATGCCCTTCACTGTTGCTATGTTGGGAAAGTGTAAAGTGCGTGCCCTCAGGCACTGGCTGGAAGTCGATGTGCCAGAAATTCTGATCAAAGCTTTTCCAATTCACAACCCTATGCTGTTTGTAACACAGCGGACGTGTGCTGGCAGGGGAGAAACCACGGGGATCGTGTTGCAAGTCGTCAGAGCTGCTGGAGACCATCGCTGGATCGTGATTGGACATTGGAGGATCATCTGGTTGTGCTGACCTGCTCTTGGTGGATCTTTATGCTGGCTTCAGCCTAACACCAATTCAGGTACCAGTCAACCTCAGAGCTATGGCCTCAGCAGCCGCTCGCAGCCCAGGCCAGGGCATTCGCAACACAGTCAGGGTGACTGTGAAGAAGGTGGAAGAGCACACACCAGACGATCGGACGGTTTTCATGAAGAAGATTTTGCTGGAGTGCTGCGGGTTTGAAGCAGCGGACGTGTAGATCTGGACACCCCGGGAGGCACACCGAGATGAACATCAACTGTGCCTGGAGGATCATCAACTCGGTGAAGGACGCTCTCTGGGCGGTCCGAAACCTGTTGATCTTCCAGCTGAAGGAGTTGACCCCGACTGAGTGTTGCAGACTGGCACATTCCAAGGTCCAGGACTACGTGTTGAGGGACGCGCTGAAGCTTGGGGCAGCTGCCGCCAAGGCGCGGTGGGGAAAGACCACCGTGTAACATCTGGCTGCCTAACGAAGAACAGGGGGCTCGCGCAGTCATTTGGGCTCTGCTGACACCTCAGCTAAAAATGTAATCGTACAGACCTGTAAATAGGAATGATTACTCTGTTTCGGTATGCAAACAAATGGAATGTTTACGCATGTCTGGCATGTCCAACTGTACAGACTATTAAAGTATTTTATGAATAAAGTATTTTTTTGGAAAAGAAAAGGACGTGTAGATCTGGGCAACGGGGGAAAAAATACACCCAATGCCACCCTCACCCTGATGGCCACCTTTGTGTGTGGCTACATCAAGCTGTGCGTGGATCCCCGGTACGCAAACACCAAGTGTCACTACGTACTGAGGTTCTACCTGTCCCCAGTGTTGCGAAGGATGGGCCTGGCCTCGCTGCCGCGGAACGCTCCGAATAGTTGGACCATTCCGTATCACCTGTCCTTCATGGAGAAGTTTATGAAGAAGAGCAACACCTCTGACCACAAGTCCATCAGGAAGTGGTCAGCACGTAGTGTCCTTGAGATCCTTTGGGAAAAGGAGAGGGTGGATCCTATCGAGTGGTTCCCTGAGCAGACTGTCAAAGTCATTTGGCAGAATGCCTCATCACCAGAACTTTCCAACAAGCACCAAGACATTGCTTGGTGAGAAAGGCTCTGCCTGTGAGATCCTTTATGCACGCCCGGACTCTCAGCCGCACCGCACGCTGCCCTGGAAGCGGCTGCGGGGGGTACGAGACTGTCACACACCTCCTTCTGGAATGTGCCTACGCAGAAGAAGTCTGGAGAGGAATGCAGTGGTGTTGTCGAGGTTTGTCCCGAGCAGCGCCGTGACGCGGGACCCCGTGCTCTACGGTCTGTTACCCGGGACGCACACCGAGACGAACATCAACTGTGCCTGGAGGATCATCAACTCGTTGAAGGACGCT
>NC_057724.1:21773427-21785343 GCF_004010195.1 Chiloscyllium plagiosum
CACGCAGTCATTTGGGCTCTGCTGACGCCTCAGCTAAATATATGGACATATGATGGATAAATGTACAGACCTGTGTATAAAAATGATATATTCTGATCTCTGTATGTAAGTGTTACGTATGTATGGCATGATCAACTGTACAGACCATCAAATTATTTTATGAATAAAGTATATTTTTGAAATAAAAAAAAGTTTGTAACTGGTTCCCCTGAATCTTTGTGACTTATTTGATCTTGGCTTCCACTATTCTCTGTAGCTGTTGACTACTGGCTACTGTTTAATTTAATTTAGCCAATTTTCTGTCACGTCTGATTTCTCTGGCAGTAGGGCAATTTAGAATGTCCAATTTTAAGCAATGATCTGGAGGTGCCGATGTTGGACTGGGGTGTACAAAGTTAAAAATCACACAACACCAGGTTATAGTCCAACAGGTTTAATTGGAAGCACACTAGCTTTCGGTGCGACGCTCCTTCATGGTGTTGTGTGATTTTTAACAATTTTAAATGGGTGTTTCTAGACCACAAAATGTTAATTGGGTGAGATAGCTCTTCGTGGGGCACGTGAAGTTCTTTCTAAAGTAAGCCTGGGCATCTTAGTTCTAATTCCAGTTATGCTTGTTAACTTCCAGAGAAATGTAGTTTTTCTCTAAATGCTCATAAATTCATTTAACCATCTTAAATAAACTCAATTCTATCACCCCTTTGTCTTAATTGTGTGGGAATGCAAGCTTAGTCTGGGAATGCAAGCTTAGTCTATACAGCTTATCCTCATACTTAAACCCTAGTATCATTCTGCTGCATTAACTAGACTTAATTATACACAAATTCATATAGCTAGAGAAAAAAGTAGCAGGACTACAACTTAGCAATAACCATCTTTGTTGATCTCCTTTTGATAAAATAATGTTAAATATTTGAAAACAATTTTATATACAATGGAAAATGCTGGAATCATATGAAAATAGAAGATATTATAAGAGTGATTTTATGCTTCAATTTCTAATGGAGTTCAGATGACAGTTATAAAGCAATTGTGTTTGAGTTCCGCAGTTCCTGACATGATATGAATCCACTGAATGAGATTATTTACTGCCAGCTATCCATTCTCATCTATTTTGCGGCATCTCTCAGCAATCATGTGAAAGTAATATGTGGCAATTGGATGGCTTTGCAGCTTGTTCCATTGTGTGAGAGGGATGACTTTAGGAAAAGCCACAGAACGTTCATGCAGTACTGTGTAACAAGATCTTATTCTATTTCAACATGAAAACTGTGTCAACTGGACATGACCAGACTGAAGCAGCAGAGATTTATTGTTAAACTACTGATTTTATGAAATCCAAGAACTCTGATGTTGGAGTTACTTATAGTGTGTCCTTCCATTAAAATAACACATTTGTGAAGCAGCAACCACTATCCATTACTTGTTTAGTGTGTTAATCTCAAGTACAGACGGCAAATAAAAGATTAGAATATATACACTGGATTACCTTCAATGCAGAAATATCATTGTCAAATATCGAAAATGTTTTTTTTTAAAAGATTAGTTCAATTTATCTTATAGAATTGAGAAATTTGACATTCCACAAATACATTTCTCTTCCATATTGGAAAGGTTGTTCAATAGTAATCAAAACATTCTGTTATTCATTTGTGGGATGTGAGTTGCACTAACTATTGCCCATTCCCACTCTGGAGAAGTTGATGGTGAGCTGTTTTCTTGAACTACTTGTGTGTGCAGGCACTCGGTGCTGTTAGGATGGCATTTTCAGGATTTTGACCGAATGACAGCGAAGGAACAATGAAAAAGTTGCATGAATTATTTGCGTATACAGGTTGTTCTGGGATAACATGCGCTTCGACAGCATGTTTTGGTATAACATCACTGAAGAATTAGGGAATGGTATTTTGGAGAACACTTAGCTCCGTCAGCAATAGTGCGATTCCAGCGGGGCTCGGTTCATTCACTTCGTTCTGCGCATGCACCGGTGTTCTTGCCATTCTGCATATGCACCGATGTCCGCACCAAAGTCTCTGTGCCATTTTGCGCGTGCACTATGTCAGCTGCCAACAGAGCAAGGGTCTGTGAGAGGTACCGTACAGACATCAGCTTTCATACACTTTTTTTTAAATGCACGGTGTTAAATTTACTTTTGTTTTGTTAATAAATTTAATTTTTTGCAGGTCTCGCCCTGACCCCACTTTTCCTGTAGGCCCCATTATTTCTATTAAGTGATTTTGTATTAAGTGAGGTTTCGCTGGAATGCAATTACGGTGTGAAAGAAGAACTACCTGTATGTTCGATCCAGTAGATTATGAATGGAAAGGAGGTAAGATTAATTAGTAATGGGGGCGATGATGAGCAATAATCTCCATTAATATGCTCACTGCTCATCAGCAAGAATCTTGTCTCATCACCCAGAACTTGATTGCAAATACAACTTGACTCCATCTCACTTGAATTTCCCAAATTTCTCCCATAGCCCATGTCATTCTCGCCACAGTCTCAGAGAACTGAGGTGAATATTTTAGACTGTCTTCTTTCACGTCCATTTTCCTATGGTTATTCCAGCCTACGAATTGTTCCCTTTTTGACAGTGATGGAGGACAAGTGTGTCCCATCCCTCGAACCTTTGAACAAAAACTGGATAATGGGGCACTTTCTTCTGACATGGGACTATACAATTAGGAAATTTCCTGACTTATGCTACCTGTCTTGGTTAATAGTATACCCAATTTTAGGTTACTCATCCTTTAATGGCATCTGTTTATAATGTATCTTGATTCTACCATAAAAGCATTTGCAGCCTGCAGTCACACCTAGATGTGTCTGAAACCTGAGGACAAGGTAATTGTGTTTGCTTCCCCTGTCTTACTGCACTCAATTTCCCAATGATTTCAATAGGAGCTAAACATTCAGGGTGAGATTCAGAATGGAGGGCAAACCTCCTACAGAATAATTTTTACAGTAAGCTGTTCAATCTCCTTTATGTATTTTGTTTCACGCCTTCAAATTTTGAAGTGGTGTTGTGCTAAATGTTGAAGTATTTTCCAAGTATGTTATTAGGGAGTTGTCATCTGCCACTCAACTTTAAAATTACAAAAGCAACATATTGATTGTTAAAATACATTCCTTACTACTTCTGATTTCTTCTCTGACATTCTATCATGCCACCTGGAGTCAGCTGTTTGAGGTAGGAGAAAAGACCAGGGGAAATACGCTTTTAAACTGAGAAAAGGAATGTAATTTTAAGCAGGTTTATATGGTTTTAGGATGTCAGAATCAGCTCGGGAGAGGTAGAGTGAATCCTCTCTCCTTGTTGGACCACAACACCTTGTTTTTGTATGGAAAGGATACAGTTGCGAATTAGGTGAGTTTTTTTAAAATTTATTTGTGAATGGCATGGTGGTTCAGTGGTCAGCATTGCGGCCCCACTGTGCCAAGGACCTGGGTTCAATTCCACCCGCGGGCAACTGTCTGTGTAGACTTTGCAAATTCTCCCCATGCCTGTGTGAGTTTTCTCTGGGTAGTCTGGCTTCCTCCAACCTTCAAAAGATGTACAGGTTAGGAGGATTGGTGTGCTAAATTGCCGATAGTGTCCAGGGATGTGCAGACTAAGTGGGTTAACCATGAGAAATGCCGGGTTAAAGGGATAGGGTAGGTCTGGGCGGAATGCTCTTTGGAGGATCAGTGTGGCTTGTTTCCACTCTGCAGGGATTCTATGATTTGTGGGATGTGGGCGTTGCTAGCTGGCTAGTATTTATTGCCCATCCCTAGTTGCCCTTGAGAAGTTGCCTTCTTCAACTGTGCAGCTGTTGGTTGACCCAGAATGATCTTAGGAATTCCAACGTTTTGACTCCAGCGATAGTGAAGGAACAGCAATATATTCTGGTGGTGGAAGGAGTGGATGCCTGTGGATGCAGTACCAATCAAGTGGGCTGCATTGTCCTGGATGATGTCAAGCTTCTTGAATGTTGTTGGAGCTGTACTCATCCAGGCAAGTGGAGAATGATCTATCCCACTCCTGACTTGTGCCTTGTAGATGGTAGGCAGGCTTTGGGAACTTACTTAATTGTGAATGTAAAAGAACTAATGGAGTAATGGTTTTTTTCTTAAGGTTACCTAATATTATTATACATGGGAACTGTCAAAGTAGACAGATAAAATATGTACTGACCTTTGTGTGTGTGCTTGCACATAATGTTCACATACATACAAATACAAAGTGGGCAAGGTTAGGTTGGTCAACCTCCTACACTCCAGTGAAAAAAAGTGCCAGCCTCTCTTTATAATTCAGACCTTCCATTCCTGGCAACATCCTGGTAAATCTCTTCTGAACCCTCTCCAGCTTTATAATATCCTTCCTGTAACAGGGTGACCAGAACTGGACACGATACTCTGGAAGAGGCTTCACCAAGATCCTGTATAACTTCAACGTGACTTCCCAACTTCTTTACTCAAATGTCTGAACAATGAAGGCAAGCATGCTAAACACCTTCTTAACCACCCTATCTATGTGTGATGCGAACTTCAAAAAATTATGTTTATCCAAAGCCCTACATTTAATTATATAAGTCCTGCCCTACATTTAATTATATAAGTCTTTTACCAATATGCAATACCTCACATTTACCCAAATTAAACTCCATCTGCCACTTTTCAGCCTATTGACCCAATTGATCAAGATTCTTTGTAATCTTAGCTAACCTTCTTCACTATACCCTGTACCACCAATATTAGTGACGTCTGCAAACTTACTAACCATTTTGTGGACTTGCTATTTTCAGGATTGCAGCAGCTTTAAATCATGGATGATTGATCATCCTCTTTTTACCTTCCTGGAGTCACAGCTGTGGAATTGAGTCATTCCTTTAAAATATCTGCTGTATGAAAAAAGTAAAATGGTTGGTAGGTGTAGGGAATGGTGGATGATTCAATCAATTGAGGGTTTGGTGAAGAAACAGAAGGAAGCATATGTCAGGTATAGACAGGATGGATCAAGTGAATCCTTAGAAGAGCATAAAGGCAGTAGGAATATACTTAAGAGGGAAATCAGGAGGGCAAAAATGGGACATGAGATAGCTTTGGCAAATAGAGTTAAGGAGAATCCAAAGGGCTTTACAAATACATTAAGGACAAAAGGGTAACTGAGGAGAGAATAGTGCCCCTCAAAGATCAGCAGTCCTCACTTTCCCCTCAAAGATCAGCAAGGCGGCCTTTGTGTGGTGCCGCAGGGAATGGGGGTGATACAAAATGAGTATTTTGAATCAGTGTTTACTGGAAAGCATAGAACGTAGGGGAATAGATGGTGATATCTTGAAAAGTGTCCATATTACAGAGGAGGAAGTGCTGGATGTCTTGAAACACATTGAAGTGGATAAATCCCCAGGACCTGATCAGGTGTACCCTTGAACTCTGTGGGAAGCAAGAGAAGAGATTGCTGGGTCCCTTGCTGAGATATTTGAATCATCGATAGTCACAGGTGAGGTGCCAGAAGACTGGAGGTTGGCCAAAGTGGTGCCAGTATTTAAGAAAGGTGGTATGGACAAGCCAGGGAACTATAGGCCAGTGAGCCTGACATCGGTGGTGGGCAAGTTGTTGGAGGGAATCCTGAGGGACAGGATGTACATGTATTTAGAAAGGCATGGACTGATTAAGGATAGTCAACATGGCTTTGTGCGTGGGAAATCATGTCTCACAAATGTGATAGAGTTTTTTGAGGAAGCAACAAAGAGGATTGACGAGGGCAGAGTGGTTGACGTGATCTATATGGACTTCAATAAAGCGTTTGACATAGTTCCCCATGGGAGACAGGTTAGCAAGGTTAGATCTCATGAAATACAGAGAGAACTCGCCTTTTGGATATAGAACTGACTCAAAGGTAAAAAACTGAGGGTGGTGGTGGAGGGTTGTTTTTCAGACTGGAGGACTGTGACCAGTGGAGTGCCACAAGGATCGGTCCACTACTTTTCGTCATTTATGTAAATGATTTGGATGTGAGCATAAGAGGTATAGTTAGTCAGTTTGCAGTTGAAATCAAAATTGGAAGTGTAGTGGACAGCGAAGAGGGTTACCTCAGATTACAACGGGATCTTGATCAGATGGGCCAATGGGCTGAGGAGTGGCAGATGGAGCTTAATTAGATAAATGTGAGATGCTGCATTTTGGAAAGGCAAATCAGAGCAGGGCTTATATACTGCATAGTAAGGTCCGAGGGAATGTTGCTGAACAAAGAGACCTTGGAGTGCAGGTTCACAGGTCCTTGAAAGTAGAGTCGCAGGTGGATATGATAGTGAAGAAGGTGTTTGGTATGGTCTCCTTCTGTATCGGAAGGATGTTGTGAAACTTGAAAGGCATTCAGAAAAGATTTACAAAGATGTTGCCAGGGTTGGGAGGATTTAAGCTATTGGGAGAGGTTAAATAGAATGGGGCCATTTTCCCTGGAGCGTTGGAGGCTGAGGAGTGACCTTATAGAGGTTTATAAAATCATGAGGGGCATGATTAGATTAGATTAGATTAGATTACTTACAGTGTGGAAACAGGCCCTTCGGCCCAACAAGTCCACACTGAAGCGCAACCCACCCATACCCCTACATTTACCCCTTAAACCTAACACTACGGGCAATTTAGCATGGCCAATTCACCTGACCCGCACATCTTTGTGACTGTGGGAGGAAACCGGAGCACCCGGAGGAAACCCATGCAGACACGGGGAGAATGTGCAAACTCCACACAGTCAGTCGCCTGAGTCGGGAATTGAACCCGGGTCTCTGGCGCTGTGAGGCAGCAGTGCTAACCACTGTGTCACCGTGCCGCCCACATGTATAGTTTAAATAGACAAGGTCTTTTCCCTGGGTTGGGGGGGTCCACAACTCGAGTCGTGGGTTTAGTGTGAAAGGGGAAAGATATAAAAGAGACCAAAGGGGCAACTTTTTCACACAGAGGGTGATGCGTTGTGGAATTGGCTGCCAGAGGAAGTGGTGGAGCCTCATGCAATTGCAACATCTAAAAGGCATCTGAATGGGTATATAAATAGGAAGGGTTTGGAAGGATAAGGGCTGGGTGCTTGCAGGTGGGACTAGATTGGTGTGGGAGATCTGGTCAGCATGGATGAGTTGGACTGAAAGGCCTGTTTCCATGCTGTACATCTCTATGACTCTATAAGAGTAGGAAAGGCCCAAGAAATTGCAAGTTAGGTAGAGAGGGGGAGGAAGGCACACTATCTGTTCCTCTCTCTCTCAGCTTCTCAGTTACTTGTTCAGTTCGGCTGAGAAAATGGGCATTTAAAATACACAAAGGGTTGGCATTGCATGTGACCATGTTCTCTAATTGATCAATAAATCAAACATGGGCTCAGAATTTCTGACTCTGACCAGATCAGCAAAAAAAACTTGCTTTTAAAGGAGTTCTCTGTGCAAACCTTAGCACTGATACAAATGGGGTAGTCATCTTGACTCTGAGTTCGTCATTTTTTTAATGCACTCATGGGATGTGGACATTGCTGGCTGATCAACATTCTATTGCCCGTCCTTTGTTGCCCTTGAGAAGATGGTAAGTTACCTTCTTGTACCACCACGGCCCACGTGCTGTGGGTTGACCAATAATGTCCTTTGGGAGGGAATTTCAGAATTTTGACCTAGCTAGCGTGAAGGAATGGCGATATATTTCCAAATCGGGATGGTGAGTGGATTGGAGGGGATCTTGCAGGTGATACTATTCCCACATATCTGCTGCCCTTGTCCTTCTGAATGGAAGTGGTCATGGGTTTGGAAAGTGCTGTCTAAGGATCTTTAGTGAGTTTCTACAGCACATCTTGTAGATACTGCTGCTAGGAGAAAATGAGGACTGCAGATGCTGGAGATCAGAGTCAAAAAGTATAGTGCTAGAAAAGCACAGCCAATCAGGCAGCATCCAAAAAGCAGGAGAATCGACATTTCGAACATAAACTTTTTATCAGGAATGTGGCGTGGGGAGGGTGTATTTTCTTGCACCTCCACACACGTCATCTACTGTGTCTGATGCTCTCAATGTGGTCTCCTCAACACTGGGGAGACAGGACGCCAACCCACGGAACGTTTCAGAGAACATCTCTGTGACACATGCACTAAACAACCCCACCGCCCTGTGGCAGAACACTTCAACTCCCCCTCCCACTCTGCTAAGGACATGCAAGTCCAGGGCCATCTCCATCATCAAATTCTAACCACTCGACGCCTGGAGGAAGAACACTTCATCTTCCGCCTTGGGACCCTCCAACCACACGGGATCAATGCTGATTTCACCAGTTTCCTCATCTCCCCTCCCTGACCTGATCCCAGATCCAACTCTCCAACACGACAGCACCCTCTTGAACTGTCCTAATTGTTCATCTTCCTTCCCACCTATCTGCAACGATCTATCACCATCATCCCCCCCCCACCTTCATCCACCTATTGCATTCCCAGCTACCTTCCCTGCAGCTCCACCCTCCCCCCCCATTTATCGCTGAGGTCCCTTGGCACCGCTTCCCCCTCCCTGACACCTTCCTGATGAAGACCTTATGCTTGAAACATTGACTCTCCTACTCATCAGATGCTGCCTGACCGCCTGTGCTTTTCCAGCACCACACTTTTTGGCTGGATACTGCTACTACTGAGTGTCGGTGATGGAGAGAGTGGATGCTTGTGGATGTGGTGCCAATTCGGTGGTCTGTTTTGTCCTGGATGGTATCTGGCTTCTTTAGCATGAGTTTCTAAAAATCTGTTTTTCATAAGTTCAACTCATGTTTCCAGTCAATAAAATGAAAATCATTATTTGGCGTAAAACTCACCTTCCTGACAAATAAACACGTTAACTAAAATGTGACTTCAATTCAGTGGTGGAATTTGAACTAGAGAATGAGTGAAAAGGAGTAAAGTATAATTTTAGAATTGATTTTAGAATGTTGCTCATGCAAACAGTGATCACTGTACAAAATAAACTTGTAGATTGTGTAGTGGAAGCAAAATCCTTTCAATAATTGAAGAAGCAATTGAATACTGCAGCTGGGCAGCAGTAAGATCTCTCTGGATAGTTGAACCATGTTGGACTAAATGGTCTTTTTCATCCATAATTACGTTCTGGTTGTTGCACTTCTCTTTATAAATCTTATAAAACCCTGATATTATTACTTGGGTAACTCCTAAAGTACAAATGCACTTCTGAAGCTCCTTGCTGTTCTATAATGTGGACAAATCCCTGCTATAGAAATTTGAAAGTTCAAGGACAAAGTGGAAAAGGTTTAGGAGCTTCCAAACCCTGAAAGCTCCCGTAGGAAACTTGTGGTGATCTATTTTCAGTGAATCGTTTTGCTTTTTTGTCTTTTTAATAAATATGTTTGAAAAACTGTCCAATTCAACCAGTTCCGTTCTAAGTTACGGACTCTAAACTTTAAGGTTGTATTGCTGTATTATTATATAATTCTGATGCAAGTCTTTATCACCCCCTGACTTGAATACCCCAACGTTCTCCAATCTAAGCTGGCTACTCTCCATAAACTTGCATCCTATCTAAACCACATCCAACTCACCATCTTCACACTTTTACAATGGGGTAATGAGAGTAGTGTATCAAAGAACAAAGAAAATTACCACACTGGAACAGGTCCTTCGGCCCTCCAAGCCTGTGCCAATCCAGATCCTCAATCTAAACCTGTCACCTATTTTCTAAGCATCTGTATCCCTCGGCTCCCTGCCCATTCATGTATCTGTCTGGATACACCTTAAATGACACCATCGTGCTCACCTCTACCACCTCTGCTGGCAAGGCATTCCAGGGCACCTATCATCCTCTGCGTAAAGAACTTTCCACGCATATCTCCTTTAAACTTTTCCCCTCTCACCTTAAACTTGTGACCCCGAGTAATTGAGTCCCCCAATTTGCATAAAAGCTTCTAGCTATCCACTTTGTCCATACCTCTCATGATTTTGTAAACCTCAATCAGCTCCCCCGCCCCCCCCAACTTCTGTCTTTCTAATAAAAATAATCCTAATCCACTCAATCTCTCTTCATAGGTAGCGCCCTCCATACCAGGCAACATTCTGGTGAAAGTGAAGTCTGCAGATGCTGGAAAGTAGAGTCGAGAGTGTGGTGCTGGAAAAGCACAGCAGGTCAGGCAGCATCCAAGGAGCAGGAGAATCTATGTTTCCTGATGAAGTGCTCTTTCCCAAAACATTGATTCTCCTGCTCCTCGGATGCTGCCTGCCTTTTCTAGCACCACACACTCGACCAACATCCTGGTGAACCTCCTCTGCACCTTCTCCACAGCATCCACATCCTTTGGTAATGTGGCATCCAGAACTGTATGCATTTTTCCAAATGTGGCCGAACCAAAGTCCAATACAACTGTAACATGACCTGCCAACTCTTGTACTTAATACCTCGTTCGATGAAGGAAAGCATGCCGTATGCCTTCTTGACCATTCTACTGACCTGCAATGCCACCTTCAGGTTACAATGGATCTGAACACCCAGATCTTTCTGTACATCAATTTTCCCCAGGGCTTTACCATTTACCATATAGTTCTCTCAAGGAAGCAGCCTCAAGGATGAGGTATGTGTGGAAACCACAGTCTAAGATACTCAGACTGGTTTCTTAATAGAGTCAGTTCTTCTATAATGAGATGGTTGCGTTCTTGTGCAACCCCGTGTAATAGAAAAATTGCGCTTTGGAAATAGCACCTGGGGTGTTGACACTGTAATCATATTACAGCCAACACATGTTTTAAAAGTTTGCACTTTAGAAACAGTGTCCCCAATTTGTCAATTGTATTATAGCGAATTTCTGTTGATGAAATGCGCATTATAACAGAATGACCTGCATATGCAATACTGGCTAAAATTAAAAGATAATCCAATTGCTCAATGACATTTGAGTCTTGTATTTCAGCACTTCAAATGTACAGTTGTTGACCATGTCTTTAAATACTTCCACATGTAACAGTACTATGCCTTTAAGAGAGATTTGTCCGTGCTGTTTCTGTTGCAGAGAGGTATGGCCACAGTCATGCCGAAATGTCTGCTTCAGAAGCAGTGGATAAACAACTTTGAGCCCTCTGAGTGCATTTCTCTTTAAATTAGACAAAAAAAACATGAATGGGTGGAGGCAGGTTCACATAGACCCAGTGTTTTATTTGTATTTTCAGGTAGAGTTTGGAGTTGGCTATTGAAACTAATAAAATTAAAAACCGCACAACACCAGATTATAGTCCAGCAGGTTTATTTGGAAGCACACTCGCTTTCGGAGCGATGCTCCGGTGATAGTGATAGGTGATAGTGGAGGGCTCAATCCTAACACACAGAATTTATAGCAACAATTTACAGTGTGATGTAACTGAAATTATACATTGAAAAATTGATTGACTGTTAAGCCTTTCATCTGTTAGAATACAGTGATAGTTTCACTTCTTTCATGTGTAAATCACAAAAACTTTTTTTTAAAAAGTTGCATTCTCGAGTTAGCTGTTAACAATGGGTGATAGCTAGACAATATGTTGAAGGTGTTGGCCCCCTGTGTTCTCTTTCTATGTCATGATGTTTAGATTGATTCTAATCTAAAAAGTGAGATAACGGAATTTTACATAAATTCATGCAGTTTTTGAGCTTCGAGTTCTACATGAATGCATGCAGTTTTTGAGCAAAGTACAATGTAACCCTGCAAGTACAAATTCACCCCACAAAATATATGTGTGCATGTGGGTCTTTGTCTGTCTGTGTGTGTCTGTTTGTCTGGGTTGGGGGTTGTGAGTGTGAGAAAGTATATGTGTGTGTGTGTAGTGAGTGCAGAGTGTCATAAATCTGTGAGGGGATGCATGTGTGAGTGTGGGAGTGTGTGTGTGGGTGTCTGTGTGTGCGTCTGTGTATATGTGGGTCCGTGTGTATGTGTGTATAGGAGTGCCT
>NC_057724.1:21785695-21794320 GCF_004010195.1 Chiloscyllium plagiosum
GTTATCTCACTTTTTAGATTAGAATCAATCTAAACATCATGGCATAGACAGAGAACACAGAGGGCCAACACCTTCAACATATTGTCTAGCTATCACCATTGTTAACAGCTAACCCGAGAATGCAACTTTTTTTAAAAAAGCTTTTGTGATTTACACATGAAAGAAGTGAAACTATCACTGTATTCTAACAGATGAAAGGCTTAACAGACAATCAAGTTTTCAATGTATAATTTCAGTTAAATCACACTGTAAAGTTTGCGATAAATTCTGTGTGTTAGGATTGAGCCCTTCACTATAATCTGATGAAGGAGCGTCGCTCCGAAAGCTAATGTGCTTCCAATTAAACCTGTTGGACTATAACCTGGTGTTGTGTGATTTTTAACTTTGTACACCCCAGTCCAACACCAGCATCTCCAAATCGAAACTGATAAATACAGCTCTCTCTCTCTCTCTCTCTCTCTCTCTCTCTCTATCTCTCCTGCAGCAAAAAACTTGAGTTCTCGCCCTACTGCTAGATTGTTTCTTTCAAAGTTGCTTTCTCCTGGATAGCATGTGAGGAAAATTTGTTTTGCTGAACATGCCTATGCCAAGGGTGTGTTATGAAATGCTGCTTTATTGGTACAGTTGATGATAAATAGTTAAATAATAGATTATTTTATTAATTGAATTAAAGTTATGCTAAATCTACTTTTTTGTTTGTATTTTAACCGTGTTCTAAGAATAAAGTGTGTTTTGCTTCAAGCCTAATGGTGGACCAATTGAATGACATCTGGAACACAGCTAGGAGAAAGTAGGATTGCAGATGCTGGAGTGCCAGAGTCAAAGAATGTGGTGCTGGAAAAGCACAGCAAGTCAGGCAGCATCCAAAGAGGAAGAGAGTCAACATTTCAGGCCTGATGAAGGGCTTATGCCTGAATCATCAATTCTCCTGCACCCCAGATGCTGCCTGACCTGCTGTGCTTTTCCAGCACCACACTTTTTGAATCTGGAACAGAGTGCCTTACAAGTACCTTTAAATAAAATAAAAAGTTAGGATCTAGGCTTTCTCCTTGATATATTTTGTGGGGGGTTTGCCTGATTCATAAAACACATTTCTCTTTCCATTCTATCCATCTCATCTTTCCAACACTGAGGCACCAAACCTCCGATATGTCCCCTCTTTCATCACCTGACCCCTAGATATTATGCCTCAGATGCTAATATTTCAGTCGCTGTAAAATCAGCTCTTTGAAAATGTTTCCCAATATCTCCTTTACTTGGTGACTGGTTTCCTTTTGCCTCGATGAAGTGCCTTTGAATGATTTCCTAAGTTGATCAATGAGTTGAAGATTGAGCTATTCAATTAGCTGTGTCGTCCTCCAAAGTCACTAGCCTATTCCAATACTGGCTACATACACTCCATAAAATTCCTCACTCCACCATGTATTTAGGTGCCCATGCATAACATTGCAACTTTCCATCCCTACCCCTCTCTCCCTCTGTATTGCCCTCTTTCACTATTACATTCTTTGAAATATAACTCAGCAGCCAAGTCTTTCAGGCACTATTGAGAGTGTCTCCAGTGTCCTTTTCTCATATGGTAACCACCATGTGTACCCCTTGCTCCTACTGCACCCACCACTCCAGATCTCACATCCCCTCTCTGTTGAAGTACCACAGGACCTTTCCATTCTTACAAAGCCACTTCAGGAGAGCTGGTAGCTGGTGGTACTATAGCTGGGCTGTTAATCAAGAGACCCAGGTTAATTTCTTGAGAGCTGGATTCGAGTCTTGCCATGAGATGGTCAAATTTGAATTCAATACAAGGTCTGGAATTAGGAGTCTAATGATGACCATGAATTAATTGTCAATTGTCAGGAAAAATCCATCTGGTTTAATCATGTCCTTTAGGGAAGAAATTGTCATCCTTACCTGATCTGGTCTACATGTGACACCAGACCCATAGCAATGTGATTGGCTCTTAACTGTCCACTGGACAATTAGGGATGGGCAATAAATGCTGACCGAAGCAGTAATGCCCATATCCTTTTAAAATCATAAATCTAATTTTTGTTCTAATGCTACAGTTGCAATTCCTTTGCCCCTAATTTAATATGTCTCATCAATGTATCATATCACACCTTCTAAGAAAGGTTTACTGATTCCTGTTTATACTTGGCTGTACAGTGATCACCAAATGTTATTTAAATGTTGCTTGTTGTGTATATATATATATATATATATATATATACATATATATAGAAGAGCCTTTTTAAATATCAATCCCATTTTAAACTAACGTTTCATGTGTGCTCTGGCTGTGTTGTCAGTAGATACTGTTCGTGAATAGGTAACCAGTCACATGTACTACTGACAATTGACTACATCTCCAAAACTCAGGACTGGCATATTTTAATAAGACAGTGATTAGTGATAGCAAGTGTAATATGCCCTAGGAATGTTCAAGGAAGAGTTTAATGGTTTCCTGGTTATTGGCGCCTGTTCAACATTCTCCACTGAAACATAAAAATTTAAATTATAAAACGAAGCTGAGCAGAAATGATTTCCACTGCTCAAATTATTTTCTTATGGGTTGAGGAATTAGCTATTCAGCCAGACAATTAGTTGACTTCAGTGAATTGCTATTTCTAAGAATCTAGATGATTGTGCATGTATTGGACATCATTACAGACACAAACCGACATTTATTCACAAATGTTCCTCACAGATGTAGAATGGATTCAGTTCTGCGGAAAAATACCTACTTCAAATTCTGCCACCCTGGATCTATGGTGGCATTAAAGGAAGTGAAAGAAAACAGCAATGAAGAGAGAACCTCATTGTGCCATTTATTTGTAGCCAGTTCTCTTAATTTTTAGGCAGTGATGAGAGGCTTAAAGCTTTCTCACTTGTATCCTACATGATTAAATGAGGTAGTACACAGCCTGCATTAATAAGTGAGCATGTATTTAAAGACTCAGACTTTATTCTTCCAAGAGTGCTCACTGCCTCAACACTGCTGAAAATTCCCCTGGGTTTTTATGTTGTGCATCATTCAGTACAGTACACCATTGGCCACTCCGTAAGGAAAGTTCAGTTATGGCTACTGTTGATAAAGTTTGTTGTCGCTAGATAATCGTGGCTTAGAGGTTGACAAATTTGATTTTAGTTAAGCAAATACTAGAGTGGGAATTAATGTTGGGTCCATTTTCTCAACAATTTCTGCTGTTTTTGCAGCAGTAGCAGATGGAAATCCAGGATAAAACCGGAAAATTCATAATTACTCACCTCTGGATTATTTTAGGCTCAGTAACAGGAGATGGAAAGTGATGCTTAACTCCAGTAGCAGTGTTTTTTTTCTGTAACTTGGCCAAGTTTCTGCAGTTGAGACAGAAGCAAATCAGATCCTGGAATGATGGTGACCTCTTATGCTTGAGCAGGAGGCAGAGAGAACTGATCTTTATTGTGTTCTGATGAGATGGAAATGACCTCCACATTGCAAATTACATTTCTGCTCCAGATACTTATTTTTAAGAAGTAGCCCAAGGAAATTTGCGGTAATATTTGGTGTCAAATCTACTGATTTACAACTTTCAGAGAAAAGTAAATGGAATCTGTGATGGCAATTCTCAAACCCTGGAAACATCTGTAATCCTAGGAAATTGAAGACAGAGAATTTGATTTACTCTTGCCATTATTGGCCAAATTGTTAATGGGTGAAATGCAAGAAAACTGACTCATTTAATTGTCTTTTAAGCAGTGGAAAACAGTCGTCTTGGATATCAAAATTTATCTTCAAATTTTACTTGATAAATAAATTTATTTTCCCTCATAATGTCAAAACTTCAACAAACAGGGTGACCCCCACCTCAGCTAGAGTTCCACAACACTTCAGGTTACCATGAGAGAGAGTTGCCACTAGTATAAATGAGATATTGATCGTTTAAGATGTGTAAACGTTTGGCAGGGAGGTGTTTGGGGGGGTAGAAAAGTGTCATTTTTTTTAGAAAAGGAGAAGTTACTCACAGATAAGGCCAGGTTTCAATTAAGGAATAGGCAGTTATTATCTGTGACTCTAGGTCTTGCTTATCAACACTGTCTGCTGTTATAAGCTGACATTGCAGGTGCCCTTGAATAGTCATAATCATCTTTCTTCATCTTTGTCTTCTTTAAGTATTCAGTAGAAATTGCTCAAACTTAACAACACCCAAGTGAGAAAATGTAAGTGATTTATCATAAATATATTATGTATTTGCATGGGTCAGTACTTTATGGGTAAATGTATAAATGTTGCTTTAATCCAAACCACATGTGTTAAATGCTTTTAATGTAGCTAAGTAACTGAATGCACTTTACAAGACACATATTAAGCAAAGTTTAACACATAGCCAAATAACTTACTTCTGAGAAGTCATTTCAAGGTGTATCTGAAAAAAGGAAAGAAAGACGGGAAATTTCAGAGCTTAGGACCTTGATAGCTGGAGGAACAATTGTCGATGATGGAATGATTTAAATCTGGTTTTGAAGAGATTAAAATTGGACATGTGTCAATACCCTGGAGGACTTATAGGGTTGGCAGCATTAGGGTGTTATGAGGCCATACAGGGTTTGAAATCAGATGAGAATTTTGAAAGTTGAGCATTTGCTTCAGCAAGAGCCTGTGCAGGCCTGTGAGCACAATAACAATGGGTGAATGGGATTTGGTGTGAGGTCAGACCTGTGCAACAGAACTTTGGAAGACTTTCAGTTGACAAAGGGTCAGATGTAGTAAACAGACCACAAGTGCATTAGTAAATTTGAGTCTAGATGTAACAAAGACATAAATGAGGGTTTCAGCAGCAAATTAACTGAGAGGTGTTGTTGGTAAGGTAGAGCTTGGTGTTGTCAATATAAACATGGAAGCTGACTTTTTTTGGGTGATAACATTGAGGAGCAATATGTAATGGAGACATCTGACTTAGCTAAAGATGGATCTTTGGGCACCTCCAGAAGATGTTAACAAAAAAATGACAAGGAAATGAATACAAATTAGGTAAATCACAGGATAAGAGACAATTTGCAAAAAGTATTTTTTAAAATTGTAATGTGCAAGTTAAACTTTATATTAAGAAAGGTAATCTGTTAGATTTTCAAATGTATATATATTACCTGTTGATAAATGTTGTAGCACATATTTTTGGTAATTCTGTAGCTAGTCTTTCATTTGTATGGTTGATGAAAATAAGTTTACTTGTTTCATCAAATAATGTTCTGTGATAAATGCGCCAATCCTGTTCTTTTACCCAGGAGCTATGCTCAAAGATAACACATGATCAAACTCAGCAGGTAAATGCCGAAACCTTATTTTGAACCCACATTCTGATCAATCATGGCACCCTGTTAACAAAACAAGAGTGTTTTTTTTTAAAAAAAACTCATTTGTGGGATGTGGGCATCCCTGGCTGGACAGCATTAATTGTCTGTCCCGAATGCCCTTGAGAAGGTGGTGGCAAGCTTCCTTCTTGAACCGCTGTAGTTCACCTGCTGTGAGTTAACCCAAAATGCCATTCGGGAGGATATTCCAGGATTTTGACCCAGAGACAGTTAAGGAACGGCAATACATTTCTAAATTAGAGTGGTGAATGGCTTAGAGGGGAACCTGAAGGTGGTGGTGTTCCCATATATCTGCTGCCGTTGTCCTTCTAGATTAAAATGTCGTGAGTTCGGAAGATGCTGGCTGAAGATCTTTAGTGAATTTCTTCAGTGCATCTTGTAGATAGTACACACTGCTGCTACTGAGTGTTGGTGGTGGAGGGAATGGATGCTTGTGGATATGTTGCCAATCAAGCGGGGTTGCTTTTCCACCCTGACCTTAAATTTACCTGGACCATCTCTGACACCTCCCTCCCCTTCCTGGACCTCTCCATCTCCATCAGTGACGACCGACTTGACACTGACATTTTCTACAAACCCACCGACTGCAGATTGTGATCTCTCTCTTTTTGGTTAGAACCAATGTTCATGTTATCTACATCAGTACATTCTATCTGGACATTCAGCAGCAGCCTTTTTACCTCCCTGAAAAGGGGTCATTGAGGCCAATTGTGGTATCCTGACTAATTGAGCTGGCAGTTTTCTTCTTGTAGATTACAGTTTGTGCTGTGATGGTTAGCTATGCATTAAGTATTGGTATGCATTAAGTACTTTCCCCTGCCACCGCAGGAACTGTAAAACCTGCGCCCACACCTCCTCCCTTACCTCTATCCAAGGCCCCAAAGGAGCTTTCCACATCCATCAAAGTTTTACCTGCACATCCACTAATATCATCTATTGTATCCGTTGCTCCCGATGCGGTCTCCTCTACATTGGGGAGACTGGGCGCCTCCTAGCAGAGCGCTTTAGGGAACATCTCCGAGACACCCGCACCAATCAACCAAATCGCCCAGTGGCTCAACATTTCAACTCCCCCTCCCACTCTGCCGAGGATATGGAGGTGCTGGGCCTCCTCCACCGCCGCTCCCTCACCACCAGACGCCTGGAGGAAGAACGCCTCATCTTCCACCTCGGAACACTTCCGATTGCTAGACTGTTAATCCAGAGACCCAGGTAATGTTTTGGGTACTGGGGGTTCAAATCTCACCATGCCAGATGGTGGAATTTGAAACTAACTTTGAAACAAAAGCTGGAATTAGGAGTCAAATGGTGACTATCAAACCATTGTTGATTGTCAGGAAAAGCCCATCTGGTGCATTCACATTCTTTAGTGAAGGAAAGTGCCATTCTTACCTGGTCTGGCCTTCATGTGACAGAGAGCAACAGCAATGTGGTTGACTCTTGACTACCCTCTGGGCAATTAGAGATGAGAAATAAATGCTGGCTTAGCTAGTGACACCCTCAACCCATAAATAAATTTTAAAAAACAAGAGCACTTTATGAGAACAGTCATTATTGAAGTGTAAAGAAATGTCGGAGCTAATCTGACATGGTTTGATGGAGGGAATTTCTGGTTTGAAAACTGAGATGAGCTTACAAAGTATACTTCTTTTCAGAATAACCAGTTATCTTGATACCAGAACACATAGATGTCTAGCATTTAAAACAATTTTACACAGATAGTAAATCCAATACCAAAATCCACATTATAGAAAAGCTGGTGGCGATAGTTTAGTGTAATATTATCAACAGAATCTGATAAAATGAAGATTATGCTTTTTTTGTTCAACTTAAAGGTTTTATTGGTTGTTAATTGCTTCTGCATATTTCTAGGCAAACGTCTCAAAAATATAGCATCCAATGGTTTTTCAGACGATTATATAACTTCTTACATGACACTTCTTTGCTACAATTTATTTGGAATAATAAAGCATTAAATTAATAAATTATATGAAGTTCTGCCAACAGACACTGTTGGAAAAAATTCATATGGCAGATTAATTAGTTCGACCACAAAAGAACACCCAGTTTATCCCTTCTACTTACGAGTGCCCCATCAAAGATCAATCCCAGTGAAGCTTTTCTTTGCCTTTGATTCCAATCGATGGATGGATTCCAATATGAATGTCCATGTGTAAAGCAACTGAATGGTCATCATTAAAACCAACTTTCTCTGCTTCAGGTGACTGTTTTTCAGTAATTTAGACTAAAAGAATATTTCTGCAATTTCTGTTATTTCATGGGCTTAAACCTTCCGTCTTCAAAAGGTTAAAGATGGTCCATAGGTGTCAGGACCCCGTAAAAGTTCAGACACTAGACATATATGGAGAGATAAACTTCTGATAGGATGATGGTCTGCTGATAGGTCTCTTCACAAGTTTCTGTTTCCAACCTCAAGGCAGAAACAACATGCTAGATATACAAGACTTAACCTGGATGTTTATCCAAGAAATATTAGACAGTTTATTAACTGATCCAACATCTGTTTAATTCAACTGAACAAGCCAACCCATTCCCAACCATTTGGTTACCTCCACGCCACGTAAGGCATATCCTGATATGCAAACCAGAGCATAAAATTTCCAAGACCAATCACCTGGACAGGCAGATCCTCTTTGGAGTTTTTACTCTTTTGTTTTCAGATAGTTCTTCGACGTTACACCCGATGTCTCAGATACACTTTTCTTCCCCTTACTGCTTCTCACTGCACTTCTCTGTCTCTTCCTAACCAAAAGATGTACATGCTGAACTTACTTGTTGCTATGCTGTCCAATGTCAGAGTAGACTGTCTCCATATCTGGAGCTCATTCATTCATGAGATGCCTTAGAGGTACCAGGCTGTCTTAGGCTCCTTTCAAGAGTCCTTCCACTCAGTGCTTACAAATAGAAACCTCTTGGTTCCAGGGGTGATGATTCTGTCACTGGCTTAGCAGCTGAGCATAAATGACCATTTATTTAGCTGTTAACAGTTGCATCCATTAGCACTCAAAGCTCCATCTATGTTCACAACAGTTGCACCTTCAGAGATCCCAAACTCTTCAGCATCCCAATTGCTGCTGAAAAGCTTTTTAACATGCTCTAAAATGAGCTCAACGATGAGTTAATTGGAGGTATCTGGGTTTTCAGATTCTCCCTCATGTTGAAAATTGTGGCACATTCTGCAGATTTCAGGATCCAGTGTCAATTTGAGAAACACAATTTTCAAATTGCACCTAAACTCACCCCCGTAGACAA
>NC_057724.1:21794820-21803923 GCF_004010195.1 Chiloscyllium plagiosum
CTTTACCCTCTTGGATCTTTTTCATGGAGAACTTTGGTTTCTACATCTATTATTTATGGTTATTGGTGTGGTCCCTGACATAGCAGATGATTCTTTCCATTGCCACTGTCTCTTTGTACTTTGCTTCTCTTCTCTTGTTGGTAATGTCCATGGAGTTGTATGCATCACATATTCAATTTGTGTCTGTGGAGTTTGTCCCTTATTCTATCTATTGATCTGTGCTGAAGTATGTAGATTTATACCTTAATTTTGTTTTTGAATATGTTATTCTTTCTCCTTCCCAATCAGTATTTGAATTATAGGTGTAACTAGCTTGTTTACTTCTGTGATTGTTTTACCTGAAAATGCATTCTTGTTTTATGTGATACCCTTTATTGTTGTTGGGACATTTTAATTTGGCATTTGAACAGTTCAATTCAAATTGTCCATTCCTGATCACCTGAACCCATAATGGCAGATTTGAATTTGGGATAGATAGTTGTTCACTAAGCTTTGTGTAAGCTGACTGAACTCAATTGCAAGCTCTTCTATTGTCTGCCTATCACTATACATTTCTCAAGTCATGAAGATGGTTTCTTTGCTTTCTCTTTGTTTGGAATTCTTCTCAAACTTTGCACTTGGAATCTGAACTCTCTTCAGTTTTGATAGCAATGGGAAACATTTCACCTAAGCCTTGATAGTCACAGCTTTCCATTGCATTGACTTTGTTTTTTTCATGCCAGTGGAACTAACCTCAGGAGATAATGCTTTTTGTTTAGATTCCCTTAGGAATCCAGCAAAATTGCCTACCTGTATTTTGTTTCAATCTAGGGACAGGCTAAGCAAAGACATGCCAGAGAATTCCTAGAGGCCTGGCACTCCAACCACAACACCATAAACAAACACATAGATCTAGATACCATCTATCAACCCCTCAGAAAACGAACAGGAAATGACATCATCACAAACCCCAGGAACCCCATCCAGGACAAACATATAAATAGAAAGCAGGAGACAACAGCTTCACTTCACATGGAGGTCGCCACTGATGATGTTACCTAGCCAGGTAATGAAACGTCTGGATATCAAACCTACAGCTCAGCGAGTAAACCTACACCCCAAACCTCAACCTGAGCTACAAACCTTCACAAACCTTTGTTTCAATCTTTCGTTGTTTCACCTTTTCCGTCATTTGAATGAGATTGTGGTGAATATGCATCCATTCAGCAGTGAGCGTTCTTTTGGTTCTGAAATATGTGTAGGTTTTCTAGTATTTGCACTCTCCCATGTTGGAGACTCATTTGTAGTGTGGCTTTAATATAGAACAATGCCCCTTGGAATATGGTTGAACTTCTGCCTGCTGTAAGCGGAGTTATGTCAACCAAGGCTAGCTATCTGATAAGATTGTGATACTTTTTCCTGTATTTACCTTGAACTTTGTGAGATCCAACTGACTTAAATGTCAGCATGCCAAAATGTTTGGATTTGTTCACTGATTTTTCCTCAGGAAAACTTTGGGTTTATCTCCTGCTACACATTCTCCCTAAGTTATCTCTTTGCACAGGTATTTTGCTTTTCTGTGCCTTCATCTTTCTCCAGCACAGTTCCTGAAAGAAACCTACTTCTTTACAGTAAAAGCACTTTTTAAAAATCTGTTGCAGTTCAATATCAGGAGGTTGTGTTGTGGCTGTTCCACCCACTGCATTAGCTTATCTGTTGTATCTTTTGTTGTTCTGTAAAGGTGAATAGATTCCAGAGATCTCTTGTACCAAATTTCATTTCTCACCTTAAAATTGATCTGATTTGCTTCCAGACTTCTGGTATGCTCACCATTGGAATAGTTTTCTCTAAACTTTGTTCATTTTAGAACTATATTCAATCTGACAAAAACTGACAATAATTCGGTCTGTTGTGAAATCTGTCTTTAATTCACCAAAATTTTATCTCTCCAGTAGTGTGTAGAAATCATTAATTAAAACATGTAAGGTTGACCCTACATGTTAACTCTTTTGTTAAATCTCACCCTGCTAAGAATAGTATCCTTAGGGAAGGAGTGCATATCAACGTTTGAATCAATTAGCTCATAGTAAGTGTTCTATATGAATCTGAAAGGGTTCATAATTGTTTAGTGCTGTAAGTCCCACCAAAATGGTGATGTCATCAGAACTTGGAAAATCCTGTGGTTGACTTAATTATTACAGACTTCCAATAACATTCTCAATTTGCCTAATGCTTAATTTATCTCTTGACAAGCAATAATAGCTTCTATGATTTTTCTATTAAGTACAGAAGTATATTTACGAATTCAATCTTTCACTTGGGGTCCGGGTTAGAAACCATTTTAGATCTCAAATTGTTTCTCTTCTAGATGTTCAATTTTGTGTTCTATTCAGCCTATCTGTCATGGTAAATTTGCCAGACAATAATATTTCTAATTTCGTTAGGTACCTAATGTACTTAGGTATTTCAATTCATGTTAAAAAGAAATCTTCAGTTTTGGCAGTTCTGTTGCCTTTTGCTCCTCTTCCAGAAGGTTTTCCCACTTTTCACAGCTGTAATGAAAGTTTTCCTGTACCTCAGAGCCTCACTATGACTCCATTGACAGCTTCTTGACTCCTACGAAGATTTCTGGGTCAACGAGAATAATGTATGACTTTAAATTGCCCAATGCTTATCTTCTTTAAGAGCCCTGGCTGGCAATTTTCCTGGCTCTTCCCTCTCGCATGATATGGTTTCTATCATGTTGTCCATTTAATTTTGTTTTCTAATGGTATCAACATGCTATGGTGACATTACCTGGGGGCTGAGGAATTATTTATTAAAATTACATCCCTTTCAGCCTGAGTTGCTGTGCAGTTTAAGGTTTCTCCTTTTGCAAAAAGGATTTTTTGAATTAAATAGCTAATCATCAACGTTAGCCAGCTGACCGGCAGAACCTGACATGGAGAATCACTGCTGTCATCTGCCCAATTGTCTCTGCTTTGAAGCTGAAGAAGATGATCTTCTGGTCCTGTGCCTTTTCTGTTCAATCAGAAATGCTTTTCTTTTTAAATGTTATTCTCTGAAGTATTCTTTAATGCTAAATGTTGCCAAGAGGTTTGTAGGGTTCGCTGTCATCAGCAATCAACAGTATCTGTTTCTTTTGTTGTCTGCTGGGTCATCAGTGTTTTTTTTACCGGATTGCTTCACTGAAGACTAGATGTGTTATTTCTGATCAGTGCTACTGAGTCATGACAGGGCCCCAACATTGTCAGCATTCTGCTGCTAACTGCATTACTGATCATTCTAGAGTCCGAGCATGTTGTGTTAATGGGATTCTTCAAGTCCAAAATAGTCCAGCATGGATTAGGATAGTTACATTTCTGGTCTAACTTGAAGTGTTTTGTTTCATAAACATGATCAAGTTTACTGCATTACTGCAACTATTCACAGATTGTATGAATACAACCAATATTTCTATTGAGCACCAAGTCTGCTTCCTGTATATTCCTATTTTGTTCTGACCAAGACCCCATGACATTGTGACACTGAGAAGTATTTATTGCATTCAATCAAGTACTATTAATTCTTTCAGACACAAACACAACATAAACCATGAACAAATTAATTCTAGCTTTGATATGCGCTCCTTCCCTCAAGAACATACATTTGCATTTGATAAGTCTTATTGAAACTGACCATTATAAACCCATTGCCTTGTTTTTCCATAGGACAACCTCTGAGCAGTAATGTTGCATGCCCAATCTGAGATCACTAACCCAGTCACAGCCTTTACTAAGTCTGAATGGGCAGGAGATTGATCAGTGTTTCATGATGTCAACTTGTAGGGATGAACCTGTGAACAAATCCTGCAGTCCAAAGTCTAAGTCCCTTTTAACTGCTATTAGTGCAGAAGCAACTGTTCACAATGTATGGTCATCTTTACGCTTGATGGGTTCTTTAGGTGCAGTGATAGTGTCCCTCCCTACCTCTGAGCTGTGAGACCTGGGTTTAAGTCCCGCAGGATATATCCTAGGATTATGTGGGAAGCAAGAGAGGAAATTGCAGAGCCGTTGGCAATGATCTTTTCGTCTTCACTGTCAATGAGGGTGGTGCCAGGGGACTGGAGAGTGGCGAATGTTGTGCCCCTGTTCAAAAAAGGGAATAGGGATAACCCCGGGAATTATAGGCCGGTTAGTCTTACTTTGGTGGTAGGCAAAGTAATGGAAAGGATACTGAGGGATAGGATTTATGAGTATCTGGAAAGACACTGCTTGATTAGGGACAGCCAGCACGGATTTGTGAGGGATAGGTCTTGCCTTACAAGTCTTATTGAATTCTTTGAGGAGGTGACCAAGCGTGTGGATGAGGGTAGAGCAGTGATGTAGTGCACATGGATTTTAGTAAGGCATTTGATAAAGTTCCCCATGGTAGGCTTATGCGGAAATTCAGGAGGCATGGGATAGTGGGAAGTTTGGCCAGTTGGATAGAGAACTGGCTAACCGGTTGAAGTCAGAGAGTGGTGTAGATGGTAAATATTCAGCCTGGAGCCCAGTTACAAATGGAGTTCCGCAGGGATCAGTTCTGGGTCCTCTGCTGTTTGTAATTTTTATTAATGACTTGGAAGAGGGAGTCAAAGGGTGGGTCAGTAAATTTGCAGACGATACGAAGATTGGTGGAGTTGTGGATAGTGAAGAGGGCTGTTGTCGGCTGCAAAGGGACTTAGAGATGATGCAGAGCTGGGCTGAGGAGTGGCAGATGGAGTTCAACCCTGCCAAGTGTGAGGTTGTCCATTTTGGAAAGACAAATAAGAATGCGGAATACAAGGTTAATGGTAGGGTTCTTAGTAAGGTGGAGGAGCAGAGGGATCTTGGGGGTCTAAGTTCATAGATCTTTGAAAGTTGCCACGCAGGTGGATAAAGCTTGTAAGAAGAAAGATATGGAAGCTTTGGAGAGGGTGCAGAGGAGATTTACCAGGATGTTGCCTGGAATGGAAAATAGGTCTTACGAGGATAGGTTGAGAGTGCTAGGCCTTTTCTCATTGGAATGGCGAAGGATGAGGGGTGACTTGATAGAGGTCTATAAGATGATCAGGGGAATAGACAGAGTAGACAGTCAGAGACTTTTTCCCTGGGTACAACAGAGCGTTACAAGGGGACATAAATTTAAGGTAAAAGGTGGAAGGTATGGGGGGATGTCAGGGGTTGGTTCTTTACCCAGAGAGTGGTGGGGACATGGAATGCGCTGCCTGTGGGAGTGGCAGAGTCAGAATCATTGGTGACCTTGAAGCGGCAATTGGATAGGTACATGGATAGGTGCTTAAGCTAGGACAAATGTTCAGCACAACATCGTGGGCCGAAGAGCCTGTTCTGTGCTGTACTGTTCTATGTTCTATATGTTCCAGAGATACATCTCTGTAATAACATCTCTGATCAGGTCCTCGGTTGGATTCGAGTTCTGTTTGCTCTAGAGGTGTCATAGCATATCTGAGCAGATTGATTAAAAACAATTACTTACCTACACAGTACCACACAGGTCAGCACTACAGTATGCTTCCAACAAGCTGTCACCAATTTTCAGTTCAAGATGTTGTTCGTTTTCCTGTATGTGGTCTATATTATCTTCTAGCTATAAATGTCCTTGCAGGATGTCTGAATTGACCATTTTGCTGAATTCAATCTTGGTTGTCAAGTCAGTATTAGCAGAAATGACTTATTGCCCATTCCTAACTACCTTTGGGGAGCTGCTGATGATTTGCTGTACTTATGGTACTGTATGTACACCCAAAGGCTGGTGAGGGACAGAGCTCCAGGATTTTGACCCAGCGATGGTGAAGGAACAGTGACCTATTTCCAAATCAGGATGGAGGGGAATTTAACAGTAATGATGGGTCCCCTGAAAAACTGATGTTCACATACATAGGATACATCAATTGTCACTAAGGCTTACCAATGCCAAACTATTCATGAGAAGGGGTGCGCATATGGTGGAAAAAGCAAGACAAAAAGCATGCTAGAAATATCTGAGAACACTTGCCTTACCAAATAGTTGACACATCACCAAACAGTATTTGATAACTCCTGCTCCTAGCAATCCTTGTCGTCAAGTTTACAAGGCCAAAGGTTGAAATGGGCCTGAAATAACTTCTGCCCAACATCATAAACCAAACAGTAATATTTTACAGAATTTTTTTCAGTGCGGAAAACAATAATGCGGCCCATTGAATCTGCACTGACCCTCCGCAGAGCGTCCCATCCAGATTCATCCTCTCTTTTTTCCCATCCTGCCACTTTAGTCATGTGTTACTTCTCCTGAACTTTTGGGTCTAATGCCGGTTTGCTGACAGGAACAGGACAAAACCCAGAAATTGGTATCCTTGCATTCCTGCTTTTTAATTTAGCATCTGACCCCTGACACTTTCTCAGCAAGACCTTGTCCGAAGTTCTACTTATGTTATTTATTCCAGCATAGTCTACAACAACTGGATTTACTTTCTCTTATTCCAAGATCCTCTCCAGTTTTCCTGTGATACTCTTACCCTAGTGCATCTAGACAAGTTCTTGAAGGAGGAAGAAGATAGTGGGGTGAACTCCTCTTGACAGGAGGCTGTATCCATCCAGGGTGGTCAGGAAGCAATTATTCGATCTGAACGTCAGCAATGTTTCTCAATTAGCTCCACTTGACTTCGGTACTGAAATCTGCCTGCCGCTGCAGCCACAACTGCAATCTCTGAGCAGATCAAGATCACTTCAGCAATGCCTGAGAAGGTGCCAAAGCCCAGGAATCCATTTGTTGGATCTGGCTCTGTTTAAACCTGCAGCGAGTGTGGGATGAGTGGGAAGAGCAATCTCAGCAGGAGGATCAGCTGTGAGCCACCCTGCTGCTGCCTCTGCTGCTAGCTGATATCCAATGATGGTGAGTCTCTTATCTTCCATTGAGATGTGGAAATCGAGCTGTAGGTGATCTTCCCCTTTCTTGGATACACAGACCAAGAATTACAATTGACACTATCTCACAGTCCAATACATTTATTGAGAGTTTTAAACAAAACAATTCTGAATAAATTACCCAGTGACTCTTCAGGTTATCAATCTGAGTTAACTACAAGTCACTCAGATGTGCACTCCCATGTCTCTGTCTCTGTCTCTGTCTCACATGCTTCCAGGTGTTGTTGACTGTCTACAGTTCTTCCTCTTTTCTGCTCATTTAGGTGCTAGTGATGATCTGCAGGTCCTCCCCTCTCTTTGTTGTTCAGGTGATTGTGACTGTCTCAGAGTCCACTTCTCCTTCGCCTGCAAGCACATGTTTTGAACACATGTGAACAGCTAATTCATTGTGACCTCTGGGAAACTGAAAGAATGGGTCTCCCACATCTCTTGCATTTTTATTTTAATAAAACATTACTGTTTTTTTTCCCACTGTGCTCTTAGCTATGGAGAATCTGAATGATAGGCAGCAAGCTATCTGCTTCAGAAGGCTGTAAGTACAGAGTGTAATGGGGAGAAGGGAGAGAGATAGTGAGAGGAAGAGCAGAGACTCTTTCAATTGGGACAGGAAATTCCTGACTGCATACAGCACGTAAGAGAGTGGATGGTGGTCGGGATGGGTCTGTCTGAAAGTTGCAGAGAGATCAAAGGAGGAGTAGCAGGTGTTATTAGGTTGCCAGTTGGGTCCAGAAAAAGCACCCTTACTTCTGGGCTAACGGGCAGCAATCTAAGAGCTTCCATTGTATGGATTGTATGATATTATCCTTTTTTATACTGATTAGGTTTCCTTAGTTCTGGGAAACGGAGTCAAAATATATTTAAAAATAGAATGACTCTTAAAGTGAGAGAAAGTATTCTCATTATATGATTTAAATAAGTAATACACTTCCTGTGAGTGAATGTTTCACCTCTGTGAAAATGAGATGGCTGGATGTTCATAGGTTGGGGTTCTGGATCAATTTATTGCATTGTAATCTCCAACTTGGACCCAACTGAACCATTTTTGGAATTAAAATTTCAAACTGAAGTGATGTAATTATGTAGCTAGTCCTACAAATCTCTTTCAAGTACAATTCTCTGCGTCAAATGCAAATTGTAAAGAAATTAAAAGTAGGAAATTAGTGGGGACTTGCCTGCCCAACACACAATATTTAAAATTATGCTTCCTTTGCTTTTTTCTTCATTTTTATAGAACTTTGTCCTATCAATAAAAAATAAAATTTTATACTTATATTCCTTATCTATAAGACATAGGAGCAGAAATTCAGCCTACCAAGTCTGATCCACCATTCAATTATGGCTAATAAGTTTCTCAACCCCATTCTCCAGCTTTCTCCCCATAACTCTTGATCCCCTTCATACTTAAGAACCTATCTATCTCAGTCTTAAATGTACTCAATGACTTGGCCTCCCCAGCTTTCTGTGGCTACGAATTCCTTAGATTAATCACACTCTGGCCAAAGATGTTTCTCCTTATTGTCATTCTAAAAGGTACACTCTTTCCACTTTGGAATTTATTTTTTTACTTTACACTGGTGAAAAATTGGTGATCGAGGGTTGAGTAGAAAGTGAGGTCTGCAGATGCTGGAGATCAAAGTTGAAACTTTATTGCTGGAACAGCACAGCAGGTCAGGCAGCATCCAGGGAACAGGAGATTCGACGTTTCGGGCACAGGCCCTCAGGGGACCTCCCATCCACCGCCTCCAACCTCATAGTCCCACAACCCCGCACCGCCCGTTTCTACCTCCTGCCCAAAATCCACAAACCTGACTGCACCGGACGACCCATCGTCTCAGCCTGCTCCTGCCCAACCGAACTCATCTCGGCATACCTCGACACGGTCCTGTCCCCATTAGTCCAAGAACTCCACACCTACGTTCGTGACACCACCCACGCCCTCCACCTCCTCCAGGATTTCCGCTTCCCCGGTCCCCAACGCCTCATCTTCACCATGGACATCCAGTCCCTGTACACCTCCATCCCCCATCACGAAGGACTCAAAGCACTCCGCTCCTTCCTTTCCCGCCGTACCACCCAGTACCCTTCCACCGACACCCTCCTTCGACTGACCGAACTGGTCCTCACCCTGAACAACTTTTCTTTCCAATCCTCCCACTTTCTCCAAACAAAAGGAGTAGCCATGGGCACCCGCATAGGCC
>NC_057724.1:21804728-21854943 GCF_004010195.1 Chiloscyllium plagiosum
ACAGCACAGCAGGTCAGGCAGCATCTAGGGAACAGAAGATTCGACGTTTCGGGCACATGCCCTTCTTCAGGAATGAGCAGAGAGTGTTCAGCAGGAGAAGATAAAAGGTAGGGAGGAGGGACTTGGAGGAGGGGAGTTGGAAGTGGAGGAGATGCGGTGGAGGGCACCGTCGACCACGTCGCCTTCCTGACCTGCAGTCTTCTTGTTGACCTCTCCGCCTCCATCCTACTCCGACCTATCACCCTCACCTTGACCTCTTTCCACCTATCACATTTCCAACGCCCCTCCTCCAAGTCCCTCCTCCCTACCTTTTATCTTCTCCTGCTGAACACTCTCTGCTCATTCCTGAAGAAGGGCCTGTGCCCGAAACGTCGAATCTCCTGTTCCCTGGATGCTGCCTGACCTGCTGTGCTGTTCCAGCAATAAAGTTTCAACGATCGAGGGTTGAGTGCCTCTTATAAACTTTGCCTGACTTTTCTTTTCTGATGACCATCCGAACCGTCTCAAATAGCTGCCCACAATCTGCAACAAGTTGGTTGCTGTTGTATTGATTGAGGCATGCATTTTGCCCAGACTTCATTCTTGCCTTCGTATAGTGTGAGAAGGTCTTTAGTAAGCTTGTGGCTGAAAGAATCAGGCAATGGGACCCTTAGTTCAACATTTAATATATGAAGTTCACAGCTGGCATCAGAAGTAGACTTCCTGGTTAAGCACAATACATTTATTTTAGAATGTTTGTGCATCCTGGTTATACTGTGCAATTCTTTTATTGTATTAATGTCAGTGTAAACCAATTTTAGACTAGCTTTGAGGTCACATAGTTAATGTAGACCCTGGATTTGTTCGTTAATATATTCCCAGTTCAAGTCAGCATAAACCTCATAGAATAATAGATTAGTGATAGAAATAACTCAAAATCATTTCCCTCAAATATGTAAACATGAAATTAGCTGATTAATCTATGCTTTTGTAATTGGAGGATGATGTTAGCTAGAGAAGTGAAGATATATATTAAATCATCGTATGAAATAGAAATATTATGCTTAAAAATTTATTCTTCATGTCATCGCTGAGAACGTCTATACTTGTTACCCATCATGAATTGGCTTTGACCTGAATAGCTTACTGGCCTGTTCAGGACATATCCAAGTCAACCACTTGGATATTCAGTCACATTAGGCTGGCACGAGGATACAGAAATGAGAGGCCCAATGACTTCCTTCCATAATATAACAACTCTGTAATTCTGAGCCCAGAATCTTAAATTTGGAGCTGAGTCATTCATAGATGATTTCAAGAAGTATTTCTTCACAAAAAGTGGAGTGAAAATTCGGAACTGACTTGTGCAAAAATGTTATTAAGTTTGGATAAATTGAATGTTGCAAAACTAAGATTGTTAATAATTTTGCCTTAAAAAATACTAAGCGATATTAAATCAGAGCAGCTAAATTTATTCCTTTCTTTGAATCATGCAGCAACCAAAAGCAATTGAATCATATGTTATTGTTCTCACATTCCTACTAAAATTTATTTTAATAAATGACTGTTGTTGTGGCCTGCCAAGAGGATGTTAAAAATGAGTGGTGTCAGTCATCATTCCTTGCAATGTCATGACAAATTGGCTTATTTGTATGGTGGTTAATTTCTTTGCTGACAAAGGGAGGACATGTAGAGAAGACAAAGATCTGAATCCTTGTGCTGAATGACACTTGAATCTCCATGCCCCACCTTTGCTGAAATATCAATATCTTTATGTAAGTTCAATTTTGAATTTCATGGAGCTTTATGACAGGCACATTATGAGACTGCAGAGGGGTGACAACTGATATATCTGTTAATTTTTAGAAAAATAGGAAGCAAGCGTTTCTTTCTGCAAGCAATGACTGGTTCTATGGAACTGTATTCTGAGAAATTACAACATCAAATCATGGACTAAGCGTATTTTATTTAAATAAATTACGGCGGATGTTGGGTCCTTATTTAAACCTCGGGCAATAAATGGGAATTAATTGATTTGCTGAAAGATTTGGATGGAGTGGGTGGGAGGAAGAGAGTAAGAACACTGGCATGGACCCATTGGACTGCAGGTTTCTCTTTGGCTTCATGTTTTTGTGCTATAAATTATAGGTAATCAGATATAATTGTCAAATTTATTTGGCTGGAAGACCCTCTTTCAAATGATAAGTGTGAACCATTCAGATGCCTTTATTTACTATGCAATGTTCTATGTAATACAATGCAATGCTCATAATAGAAATGAGCATGTAAAGATTCTTCCATCAATGTACTTAAAACAATGTGTTTTCTTAGTGCTTATTTCACACTACTGATTCTGTACATCCTTTGTGTGATATTTGATAATGACATATGTAAGTAATTCAGTCCCTCATTGCTCACTGATAATCCATCTCTCAACTATCAGAAAAGATGAAGAATAATTTTATGGATTCTTAAAAATAGATTATTATCATTTATTTATGTATATGCATTTGTATGCGTATCGTATCATGGTTTAAAAAATTGGTACAGAGAAATGCACTCCATAAATATGCCACAAGTTCAGATCCAAGCCTGTTGTTTTCTCTAAAAGGTGTTTCAATGTGTTCCTCTCCACAGATAGGATGTTAGTGTTTCATATGAGTGATGTGCCGAGAAACCACTAAATGGTGTCTCTCTGTTCCTGTTTGGAGTGTTCTGACCCGTCAATGTGCCGAGAGGCAGTGCATTGCCAAATGATGAGCAGTGGAGCAAAGGTTATTATTAGAGTTAATGAAATGTAATTTATCATTACTGATGTAGTCTTCATTAAAAACCATTTTAGCATGTATATTTCTCACATGAATATTGTGACAGAGACTATTTCGTTTGCGCACCTCCAGGAAATTCTTTAACAGCTTCTTTGCCATTGAATCATATAACTGTTACAATAAAGAAAGTTTTAGAGGCACAGTTCTATTTAAAAGCAATAATGTATTTGCAGGTAAAGAACATATCACATCAATATGTACACAGAGGGCTCTTGTGGTGCAGTAGTAGTGTCCTTACCTCTGGACAAGGAGGCCTGCGTTCAATTCCTACCTCTTCTAGGAGGTGTGTAATAATATCTCTCATTATTAATTTAAAAAAACAATTTAGCATGAGGCTGTTGTAGCACATTAATAATGCCCCTACCTTTGATTAAGTTCATGAGAAAAAACTTGGAAAACATAGAGTCTGGCCACTGCTGTTAGATATTTCTGAGAATTGTTTAATAATTCGGGAAATGAATGAATAGATATTCCAAAGCTGCCGAATTTACTTTTAAAATGGGATTTTGTAATGTCATGGTACTGTCACTACCTCTGGTCCAGGTGATCCAGGTTGAACTCCCATCTGCTCCAGAGGCATGTCATAACATTTCTGAAGTCACTGATTAGAAATTACCTCAGAGGGCTTGAAGTGCAATGATAGAGTCCTGTTGAACTGTGTCTCTGTAAATAGTTATATTTTAATTAGATTGCACTAGTATGGTTTCTAGCACTCATCTTTCCAAGTTGTGATGAGAAGTACACCTCATTACCACCAGGTCTGCCGGCCATTGAAAGTAAGTTTCCCGTAACATTTACCGTAAGAGAGGCCATTTTAGGATAGCTTGCTGCAGCAGCAGAAGACTTCCATCTGCAGGACAATAACTTAAAATCAGACCTCTTCAATCTGAAGAACAGGGGCAAGTGGATTTCTCATATACAGATACTATGTTTAATGGAAGAGATATAAAATTTAAACTGGGCGCAGCATAAGGTTGTCATTCTTTCTGAGACCACACCACAGTTGAAACCAAAATTTCTCCAATAATCCTCTATACAACTTCTTGGCAAAAGGGATATTTCCACAAGGTCCCAAGCACAATGCTTACTATGTTTTGATGTAAAGCTTGTGAGGCTTTGAATTTTCTCATCAGCCAGATGCAGAAGAAATTCAAGTTGACTGAATACAATGTCATTCAGTCTTCCTCGAAGAAAACCCACCCTTCGAATTGCTGGAGGATATTGTAGACCATTCCTTTCTCTTGGTGGAGAGGCTAGGTAAAGTGGAAGAAAGCTCACAAAGTTGGAAGGCGACCAGCTTCATGATGAAATGCAAGAGCTTAATTCACTTTCAGAAAAAAGAAAAGGAGAATGGAGATGGCACCAATTTGACTGGAGGAGATCCTGCATCTTTTTTTGGTCTTTGAAGAGAGCACAGATTTTGTCAATGTTTGCCCTGATGTTGTTGTTGAAGACAATCGTCATATTAGAATCATAGAGTCAGAGAGATGTACAGCACAGAAACAGACCCTTCGATCCAACTTGTCCACCAAACAGATATCCCAACCCAATCTAATCCCACCGCCAGCACCGAACCCATATCCCTCCAAACCCATCCTATTCATATACCCATCCAGATGCCTTTTAAATGTTGCAATTGTACTAGCCCAATCTAATCCCACCGCCAGCACCGAACCCATATCCCTCCAAAAACCCATCCTATTCATATACCCATCCAGATGCCTTTTAAATGTTGCAATTGTACTAGCCTCCACTACTTTCTCTGGCAGCTCATTCCAGACACATATCACCCTCTGTGTGAAAACATTGCCCCTTAGGTCTCTTTCCCCTCTCACCCTAAACCTATTCTCTATGGTTCTGGACTTCCCCACCCCAGGGAAGCGACTTTGTCTATTTATCCTATCTATGCCCCTCATAATTTTACAAACCTCTATAAGGTCACCCCTCAGCCTCCGATACTCCAGGGAAAACAGCCCCAGCCTATTCAACCTCTCCCTACAATGCAAATCCTCCAATCTTGGCAACATTTTTGTAAATCTTTTCTGAATCCTTTCACGTTTCACAACATCTTTCTGAAAGGATAGAGACCAGAATTGCATGCAATATTCCAACAGTGACCTAACCAATGTCCTGTACAGCCACAACATGACCTCCCAACTCCTGTACTCAATACTCTGACCAATAAAGGAAAGCATACCAAATGCCTTCTTCACTATCCTATCTACCTGTGACTCCACTTTCAAGGACTATAAACCTGCACTCCAAAGTCTCTTTATTCAGCAACACTCATTTGGACCGTACCATTAAGTGTATCAGTCTTGCCCTGATTTGCTTTCCCAAAATGCAGCAGCTTGCATTTATCTAAATTGAACTCTATCTACCACTTCTCAGCCCATTGGCCCATCTGATCAAGATCCCATTGTAATCTGAGGTAACCTTCTATACTGTCCACTACACCTCCAAATTTAGTGTCATCTGCAAACTTACTAACTATACCTCCTATGTTCACATCCAAATCATTTATATAAATGATAAAAAGTAGTGGTCCCAGCACCGATCCTTGTGGCACTCCAGACTGGCCTCCAGTCTGAAAAACAACCCTCCAACACCACCCTCTGTCTTCTACCTTTGAGCCAGTTCTGTATCCAAATGGCTAGTTCTCCCTGTATTTCATGAAATTTAACCTTGCTAGTCAGTTTCCCATGGGGAGCCTTTTCAAACGTCTTACTGAGGTCCATATACGGCTCTGCCCTCATCAATCCTCTTTGTTACTTCTTCAAAAAAGTCAATTACATTTGTGTGAGACATGATTTCCCACGCATAAAGCCATGTTGACTATCCCTAATCAGTCCTTGCCTTTCCAAATACATGTACATCCTGTCCCTCAGGATTCCCTCCAACAATTGGCCCTCCACTGATGTCAGGCTTTCTGGTCTATAGTTCCCTGGATTGTCCTTACCACTTTTCTTAAACAGTGGCACCACGTTAGCCAAACTCCAGTTTTCCAGCACCTCACCTTGACTATCGATGATACAAATATCTCAGCAAGAGGCCCAGCAATTACTTCCCTAGCTTCCCACAGAGTTTGAGGGTACATCTGATCAGGTCCTGGGGATTTATCTACTTTTATGCATTTCAAGACATCCAGCACATCCTCCTCTGAAATATGGACATTTTTCAAGATATCACCATTTATTTCCCTACATTCTATACCTTCCATGTCCTTTTCCACAGTGAACACTAATGCAAAATACTCATTTAGTATCTCCCCCATCTCCTGCGGCTCCACACAAAGGCCGCTGTGCTGAGTTTAGAGGGGCCCTATTCTCTCCCTTGTTATTAGATTAGATTAGATTACAGTGTGGAAACAGGCCCTTTGGCCCAACAAGTCCACACCGACCCGCCGAAGCGCAACCCAGTCATACCCCTACATTTTCCCCTTACCTAATACTCCAGGCAATTTAGCATGGCCAATTCACCTGACCTGCACATTATTGGACTGTGGGAGGAAACCGGAGACACGGGGAGAATGTGCAAACTCCACACAGTCAGTCGCCTGAGGCGGGAATTGAACCCAGGTCTCTGGCGCTGTGAGGCAGCAGTGCTAACCATTGTGCCACCGTGCCGCCCCCAATCCTTTTGTCCTTAATGTATTTGCAAAAAACCTTTGGATTCTCCTTAACTCTATTTGCCAAAGTATCTCAAGTCCCTTTTTTTGCCCTCCTGATTTCCCTCTTTAGTATACTCCTGCTGCCTTTCTCCTCTTCTCAGGGTTCATTCGATCTATCCTGTCTGTATCTGACATACACTTCCTTCTTTTTCTTAAACCATCGATTTCTTTAGTCATGAAGCATTCCCTGTACTTACCAGCCTTTCCTTTGACCCAAATAGGAACATACTGTCTCTGGATTTTCTTTATCTCATTTCTGAAGGCTTTCCATTTTCCAGCCTTCCCTTTACCTGTGAACATCTGCCCCAATCAGCTTTTGCAAGTTCTTGCCTAATACCGTCAAAATTGACTTTCTCCAATTTAGAACTACAACTTTTAGATTTGGTCTATCTTTTTCCATCACTATTTTAAAACTAATAGAATTATGGTCGCTGGCCCCAAAGTGCTCCTCCACTGACACATCAGTCACCGACTCTGCCTTATTTCCCAAGAGTTGGTTAGGTTTTGCACCTTCTCTAGTAGGTATATCCACATACCGTTTCAGAAAATTTTCTCGTATACACTTAACAAATTTCTCTCCATCTAAACCCTTAACACTATGGCAGTCCCAGTCTAATGTTTGGAAAGTTAAAATCCCCTGCCATAATCACCCTATTATTCTTATAGATAACTGAGATCTCCTTACAAATTTGTTTCTCAATTTCCCTCTGGCTATTAGGGGTTCTCTAATCTGATGGTAGGGAGGAGGGACTTGGGGGAGGGGCTTTGGAAATGCGATAGGTGGAGGGAGGTCAAGGTGAGGGTGATAGGCCGGAGTGGGATGCGGGCGGAGAGGTCAGGAAGATGATTGCAGGTTAGGAAGGCGGTGCTGAGTTCGAGGGATTTGACTGAGACAAGGTGGGGGGAGGGGAAATCAGGAAACTGGAGAAATCTGAGTTCATCCCTTATGGTTGGAGGGTTCCCAGGCAGAAGATGAGGCGCTCTTCCTCCAACCGTCGTGTTGCCATGGTCTGGCGATGGAGGAGTCCAAGGATCTGCTGAGTTTAGAGGGGCCCTATTCTCTCCCTTGTTATTAGATTAGATTAGATTACAGTGTGGAAACAGGCCCTTTGGCCCAACAAGTCCACACCGACCCGCCGAAGCGCAACCCAGTCATACCCCTACATTTTCTTGGTGGAGTGGGAGGGGGAGTTAAAGTATTGGGCTACAGGGTGGTTGGGTTGGTTGGTCCGGGTGTCCCAGAGGTGTTCTCTGAAACGTTCCGCAAGTAGGCGGCCTGTCTCCCCAATATAGAGGAGGCCACATCGGGTGCAGCGGATGCAATAGATGATGTGTGTGGAGGTGCAGGTGAATTTGTGGCGGATATGGAAGTATCCCTTGGGGCCTTGGAGGGAAGTAAGGGGGGAGGTGTGGGCGCAAGTTTTGCATTTCTTGTGGTTGCAGGGGAAGGTGCCGGGAGTGGAGACTGGCTTGGTGGGGGGTGTGGGAGTCACGGAGGGAGTGGTGTTTCGAAACATCGATTCTCCTGTTCCTTGGATGCTGCCTGATCTGCTGCGCTTTTCCAGCAACACATTCTCAGCTCTGATCTCCAGCATCTGCAGCCCTCACTTTCTTCTCTAATCTGATCCCAATAAGGTGATCATCCCTTTCTTATTTCTCAGTTCCATCCAAATAACTTCCCTGGATGTATTTTTGGGAATATCCTCCCTCAGCACAGCTGTAATGCTATCCCTTATCAAAAACATCACTCCCCATCCTCTCTTGCCTCCCTTTCTGTCCTTCCTGTAGCATTTGTATCCTGGAACATTAAGTTGCCAGTCCTGCCCATCCCTGAGCCATGTTTCCATAATTGCTATGATATCCCAGTCACATTTTCCTAACCATGCCCTGAGTTCGTCTGTCTTCCCTGTTCAGCTCCTTGCATTGAAATGAATGTAGTTTAATTTATCAGTCCTACCTTGTTCTCTGCTTTGTCCCTGCCTGTCTTGGCTGTTTGACTCACTTTTGTTCTCAACTGTACCAGTCTCAGATTGATCTCTTTCCTCACTATTCCCACTGGCTCCCGCCTCCCCCACCCCCCAACCTTTCTAGTTTAAATCCTCCCAAGCAGCTCTAGCAAATTTTCCTGCCAGTATATTAGTCCCCTTTCCAATTTAGGTGCAATCCGTCCTTCTTTTACAGCTCACTTCTACCCCAAAACAGCTTCCAAAGATCCAAAAATGTGAATCCTTCTCCCAAACACCAGCTCCTCAGCCACGCATTCATCTCATCTATTCTCCTATTCCTGCCCTCACTATCTCGTAGCACTGGGAGTAATCCAGATATTACTACTTTCAAGGACCTCCTTTTTAACTTTCTGCCTAACTCTCTATAATTTTCCTTCAGAGTCTCAACCTTTTCCCTTCCAATGTCATTGGTTCCAATGTGTACAATGACCTCCTTCTGGCCCCTCTCTCCCTTGAGAACATTCTGCACCCTCTCTGAGACATCCTTGATCCTGGCACCAGAAAAGCAACACACCATTCTGATTTTTCACTGCTGGCCACAGAAATGTCTTTCTGTATCTTTGACTAGAGAGTCCCCTAACACGATTGATCTCTTGGAACTCAACATACCCCTCATTGCATTAGAGCCAGTCTCAATACTAGAAACTTGACTGTTCATGCTACGTTCCCCTGAGAATCCATCATCCCCTACAATTTCCAAAACAGCATACTTCTTTGAAATGAGGATAGCCACAGAAAACTCCTGCACTACCTGCCTACCTCTCTTACCTTTCCTGGAGTTAACCTATCTATGTGACTGTATCTGCAACTTTTCTCCCTTCCTATAACTGCCATCCATCACATCCCCTTGCTCTTGTAAGTTCCTCATTGTCTCTAACTGTATCTCCAACTAATCCATTCGATCTAGTTGGATTCGCAACCAACAGCATTTATTGCTGATATATTCCTCAGTTACATGTAAACTTTCCCTAAACTCCCACATCCAACAGTAAAAGCATATCAATCCACTAAAGGTCATTTTTGCTTCTTTCAATTTACAGACCCAGAAAATAGTTCTGTCTTATTCCTCTACAAAACACTTCTTCAGGTTAACTTAATACTTATGGCTTATATTTTTAAGTTTAATCAAGAGACATATCTCAATATAACATATGATCAAGAAAGAACCCACTCTACTCACTACTGCAGACTTACTTAAAATATTCACTTATCTGATTCTGTGCTGTGACCTCTCCCAAGCAGGTCCTCCAAGGTTAGTTGTGAATTTCACTGTTTGTTAATTTTCCCAGATGCACTCTGATGTCCAGCGATACATGAATTCAATAGCAAAGGTAGTAATTGTGTAGGTTCACTGCTGTGTCAGTTAGTGGTGTGGGTTTCTTTCTCTCTCTCTCTCTCTCTCTTGCACTGACCTCACCGCATGTTTCCTTTGTCTGTTATTGTTGAAAAAATGCCTAAACAGTTAAGCAAATAGATGTTTGAGAAAAAAAAGAAACTTGCACACTTGATTGGCAAATGTTTGAGGAATAGACAGAAACAGAAATTGCTGGGGAAAACTCAGCTGGTCTGGCATCATCTGTGGAGAGAAATAAGAATTAACATTTTGGGTCCAGTGACCCTTCTTCTGAAGGATTCAGAATGAAGAAGGGTCACTGGACCTGAAACATTAACTCTGATTTCTTTCCACATATGCTGCCAGACCTGCTCAGTTTTTCCAACAATTTGTGTTTTAGTTTCTGATTTCTAGCATCTGCAGTTCTTTCACTTTGAGGAAGAGGACTGCTTAAGTTGCAGCAGTCTCTGAGTTTCAGAAAGGAAAACACTGCAGGATAACCAACTGAAACATAATGGGAAGGTTTGAAGGAAGGAATAAATAGACTGCAGTATCATCTCATGAAGATTTGACAATAGCTTTGGTCTGCAGAGTTAGAATTAGAGGCTTACTGCTCCAGTATGAGCTCCAAACATACACTGAAACTAGAAATAGAAGAGATTTTGCAGAAGATGGTCATGGCCACAAAAAAAATCTCTCTACCTCCTGTGTGGAATAGTGGCACTTCATGATCCAGCAGGATAAATCAAAAATGTTCTGCATTACATATGGATTCACCCAAACTGAATGAATTTTCAGGTAACTGCTCAGGGAGTGTTTATTCAACAAGAGGTCATGGAAGAGGCTAAAGGATTACTGCACAGAATCAGTGTTAATTACACAGCAAGATTGTCGAGAACCTGTACAAGGGGAACGTGGCTCGATAGAAAATGGCACGCTTCACAATTGAGCTACAGAGGGGACATCACACATTAGGAATGGCGCAACAGGAAAAATACGAACATACTTCAGTAGTTAAACACCATGGAAAGAGATGAAGAGAGCTTCAGTAAACTATGTTGGCCTCAGCATAAATTTCTCGAAAATACTGAAACCAGGGTCTTTCATTTCACCAGCAGCAAAAGTGATTTTGAGGGGGAGGTGGGAGTTGGTTGAAAATGTAAATATCTAATGAGTAGAATGTCAGACTTGGGACGGTGGTGTTGTAGCATACGGATTAATAAGTTGTTATGATAAAAGCTAGCGTGTATCACCAATGGAACCCGAGGGAAGAAGATTCTAATGGAATTGTGTTGAACTATGTCTCTGTAAATCATGTAAATATTTATAAATGTTGATTAGCTTGCACTACTATGAATCCAGTTCTTGTCTGTCAAATCTAGAACCTGACTGCAATATTTGTACAGTTGGTAAAGGTTGCATTGAGTACTGAGCCCCAAGGCAGAAAAAGCTCTGTATAATGAACTGCTGCTCTCAGTCAGGATTAACAGTTGTCCTTCAGTCCTCGGTCATGGGAGCAGGCAGTGAAACTGATTCCTAATTATTGCAGAGGGATTTGTGTTGGAATGCAAATATATATGAATGCTGGATAAGGACAGGTTGAGGGTGACTGTGATGTAAATTCACTTATTTTTATCCCTGTTTGTATGCAAAGAAGGATCGTTTTAATGTGGCATTGGAAGGCATCCTTGGAACCAAAGTTCTATGTGAGCCAGCACCTCAAGAATGGTTATTGTATTAGGGGAAGGGGAAGAATCTGATTGACAGTATGAAATAATTTGTGCCTATTATTCCTTCCTGGTTTATTATCCTGAAACATAAAACCTTTCTCTTTTTTGAGTATTTTTCTGAAGGTAAACGTGCAACCTCTCAGTGGCAGAATGACAAAGAAATCAGATACCCAGTAGGGAAAAGGGAGAAAAAGTAATTGAGTCAACTAAAGGCTTCATCAGCTTAAAGCTGAAAACAGTCCTGCTAATTACCTTTTACGGTTTGTAATAAAATGCAGGGTTTAACAACCAAAGCATTTTCAAAGGCATTTTGTTTTAAATGACTACAATGAGTTTTACCTTGATTTGTCGTACAATGACCAACCACCGTGTAAAATATTAACAGTAACAGTTTTCTTCATTTAAGGTGTGTTCATTAAACCATTACATAATTATGCGAAGTTTATGGAATTCCTACAGAAAGAGATCTATTAATGTAGCATGGATAATAAAATAGACAGCGGTCACACCTGCACAGATAGTAGCATCATGTGGGAAGTAATACAAAACTTAATGATCTGTCATTCAAGCTCAGCTCTAACCTTGGAACGTGTATTTTTCTCTTTACGCCATATTAATAACCAAAGTGAATTAACATAAAAATAAAAAAAATCTGGATTAGTTGGTGTTATGAGAAGAAGAGTATACAACCTTATGATTGAAGTTTAAATCCCCTTTATATAGAAGCTGGAATACATTTTTCTGAAGATGATTAATATTTGTTACTGCAACAAAAATCCTGGTAGCTTTTCATTTCAGCAACACATCATACTTTCAACTCAGAAATCTGATTTATCTTCCTCAATAAGTATGTTTAAGCTGCCCTGTCTTTCTTTGTCAATGTATTTGTCAATTTTGAGTCAATGTCAGAAATCTGAAATCACCAACTCGTACCCAGGATGATTGAACAACAAACGCTCAGAAAAAAAAATTACTGCAATGAATTGCACCCCTCAAAATGTTGTTGTGGTTCTGTTCGCCGAGCTGGGAATTTGTTTTACAGACGTTTCGTCCCCTGTCTAGGTGACATCCTCAGTGCTTGGGAGCCTCCTGTGAAGCACTTCTGTGATGTTTCCTCCGGCATTTATAGTGATTTGTACCTGGCGCTTCCGGTTGTCAGTTCCAGCTGTCTGCTGCAGTGGCCGGTATATTGGGTCCAGGTCGATGTGTGTATTGATTGAATCTGAGGATGAGTGCCATGCCTCTAGGAATTCCCTGGCTGTTCTCTGTTTGGCTTGTCCTATAATAGTAGTGTTGTTCCAGTCAAATTCATCCACAGATTCAATCAATAAGCACATCGACCTGGACCCAATATACCAGCCACTGCAATGGACGACTGGAACTGACAACCGGAAGCGGCAGATTCAAACCACTACAAATGCTGGAGGAAAGATCACAGAAGCGCTTCACAGGAGACTCCCAAGCACTGAGGATGTCACCTAGACAGGGGATGAAACGTCTGCAACACAAATTCCCAGCTCGGCGAACAGAACTACAACAACGAGCACCCGAGCTACAAATCTTCTCACAAACTTTGAACCCCTCAAAATGCTTATTACTACATTTGCTGTGTTTGGTTTGTACAATTCATATTTATTCAAGTGGCTGTGGCTTTTACTAACATAATTAATACTAAAGTGATTTAACAGAATTATTGCAAAAACTCAAAGGCTAAAAATGTAATTTTGTTTGAGATTTAATTACAAGTGTTTACCCCCTTACCCTCACAGCAATTCTTTTTAAATCAGAAAACCATTTATTTCGCTGAAATTTTTTTTTGCCTGCTAAAGATTCAGAAATAAAGACTTGGGAAATGAATCTCCTGTCACAGCTGTATAATCCATTCAAAGGAGCAGATTCACTTAATTCTGTCTTAAACAAGCTCTTTTTATTTCAAACCAAAGGTTAAGCTTATCCAAGATAATATTTATGAGGAATGCTTGTTGGTTGAGCAGTGTCTAAATTCCTGTAACAATCCCATTCCATCCTTAAACTTTCTTAAGGATGGGTCTAATATCAGCTACCATCTTTATCCCTGTAGAAAGAAGGGATTACATTTCATTTCTTGGATGATTAACCTTGAAAGACCATTGACCCAAATGAAATGTTTATTGGTTGTCTTAGTGTTGATACAGAGGCATATAAAATCTTTTCTTTCTGACCTTGTGGAATCACAGAAGAAATTTTGGGTGGAATTTTAAATCCCTAATGTGCTATGAGTAATGTGATAAGGTTGGGAAAATATAACATCAGAATCATGCTGTCAAGGAAAAGTTTCGTAATTTTCCATTTAAGCTTTAATTGTGAATTTAAAATCTCTGTGTGGAGCAGCAATGACCTTAATTCCATGCATTTTGTGAAAGACCCAATTTAAACTCTATTTCCAATGAATTTTCTTCTTGTGGGAAATTAAATGTGCAAATTCCCAACATGTACAGAAATCCAGCATTCGATTATCCGAATATCAGATTATCCGGCAACATCGCAAGCTCCCGATGCTCAGTTAAACTATGTTATCCAGCAGTCGATTATCTGGAATTTGATTAACTGAATGAAGTACTGCCCACCCATATCCTTCGGATAATCCAGGTTCCTCTTTAAGTCAGAATAGGTACCTGGCACTGCAACTTGCTGATTGTTTGACCTGGTCTTCATCCAAATAAGTCTTCACCACATGCCCCAGTATGATCCTTCTCCTTTGCTCTTTGTACATTGCAAGTTAGGGGAGGCAATGATGTGGAGGTATTATCACTGTACTATGAATCCAGAGTCCCAGTTAATATTCTGGGCACCCAGATTCAAACCTCAGCTTGCCAGAGGTGGAACTTGAATTCAATAAAAATCTGGAATTAAGTGAGCTGTCCTTAATGAATTAATAGGAAATGCAGAGGGCAGGAATGACTCATGGTTTGGGAGGATGAGGTGGGTGAGAGATGTTGAGCAAACATGTTGCATTCAATGGAGACTATGAATCTCACCCAATAAGATATGACAACTGATAATGTGAAAATTCCACCTATCCTGCCTCGCTGGTAGTCATTATTATAACAGTGACAAGGGGAGCAACCCTCTGCTTTCTCTGCAATCCAGGAAGTGGAAAGTTCTGTTAATCAGGCAATGGGATGTTGTTCCTCAACCCTGCTGCATTCCAACCTTCTTCAGAACTAGACATCTGCAAAGTTCAAAACCCCAAAGCAACTGAAGTAAAAATGAATGTGGAAGCTACTTCAAGTGAAACCAAGAAAATCTTGAAATAAAAGATTCCTGAACTGACAGTGCAATCTTTCTTTTTCTGTGGCTTGTGAGTGTGATCAATTATAAATAAAGACATGGAAGAAAAGGACATTTGAGAATTATCTGATTCTGAATTTTTGTTATTCATAATGTTTCCAGTGATTTCAATCAGAGGCTGGCTCTAAGTCCTTCTGAACATTGCAATCAGCCACCAGCAGACTATAAAACACCATTTCAAATCAACTAACAACCAAGGCTCAACTCTCATTGTATTTCAGTTGCAAATGGAGGAATAAACAAGATGATGATTGCTCCTCTTATGTCTTGCCCCAAACTTAGACTGTGTGACATTGAACGTTTATCTGAACTTCTTCAGCTAAGATTTTAATGTATATTGATTAGATTAGAATAGATTCCCTACAGTCTGGAAACAGGCCTTTTTGACCCTCCGAAGAGTAACCCAACCAGATCCATTCCCCCTAACTAATGCACCTAACTCTATGGGCAGTTTAGCATGACCAATTCATTAACCTGCACATCTATGGACTGTGAGAGGAAACCGGAGCACACCCACGCAGAGAATGTGCAAACTCCATACAGACAGTCGCCCGAGGCTAGAATTGAACCTGGGTCCCTGGCGCTGTGAGGCAGCAGTGCTAACCACTGTGCCACTGTGCCGCCCTATGAGGGAATATTTCCACTAAAATATCCAAGGAAACAATTTAGAATATATGTGAAATTTGTCATAATTTCAGAACCCAAGTTGTACAACCAAGCAATGAAAAAAGTGACATTTCTATTCATATAGTACTTTGCACATTCACTGACATACCAAAGTGCTACACAGCCAATGAAATACTTCTTGAACTGTCAGAACTGTTCCAAAGAGCAATATGAAATGACCAGTTAATCTATTTTCTTGTGATGTTAGTTGAAGGATAAATATTGACCAGAACAGTTTACTAAGTTTCTCCTCTTCAAACTACTACCATGGGATCTTCTACATCCATTCAGGAAAAAAAATACTTCTGATAATGCAGTACTTCCTCAGCTCTGTTCTGGAGTGTCAGCCTCGATTGAATCCTGGAGTGGGACTTGATCCCAGATTCAGAGGTATGTGTGCTGCCAATTGTTGATGACTGACTCACAGTGCTGTGTCTGTTGGGTTTTAGGTCATATTTTGTGGTATCAGTAACAAACACATTAATAATACCTTGTATCAAATACTACTCATTTTAAATACATTCATTTAAAATGGACTTAGGATAAAGCTAAAATGCCAGATAAAAGAATATATGATAGATATCTGAATATTTTCATATTTAGTTATAAAATAACACAATACCAGGCTATAGTCCAACAGATTTATTTGGAAGCATGAGCTTTCAGAGTACCGCTCCTTCACAAACACTTAATGAAGGAGAGCCACTCCGAAAGCTAGTGCTTCCAAATAAACCTGTTAGACTATAACCTGGTGCTGTGTGATTTTTAACTTTGTCCACCCCAGTCCAACACTGGCACCTCCAAGTCATATTTTCATAGCGATATTGAGATATCTGATTTCATGCATTATGAGCTGTATTTTCAGATGAGTAACAATCATAGTCTGATTGTAGCTACCTTAGTGGTGTTTTATGTTTAAACAGAGGTCTGTATTTCTAACACAAGATTCTAATCATTGCTCCTTCAGAAATGTGGAGCATACCAGAAATTAGGCTGACCCACAAAAGTGCAGGATAATTGGAGAGAGAGGTGGAGGAGTGTGCAATAGGAGTCAAATCTTGCCCCCTTTTACAATAGTCAGTGTGCTATGTTCTGGGACTTAAATGCCTAGCTTTGAATCAGATACTTTGACAGCTGCCTTGAAAGGGAAAGCTCATTAGGGATGTTTGACATTAAGGTGTCAATTTGTTAAGGAGTCAGGTAGAGTGCCAAGTTAAGTAGACAACCAAGTGGGTTGGATATCAGTTGATCCCGGTGGCAGGATGATAGTATGTTAGGTGAATGATGGAATGCTGAGGGTAGGTTGGGAGGAATGGTGAATATGTCAGCCCTGTTAAGGTTGGCAAAGATGGTAGCTTGGAAATGAGTTGTGGACGTCAAGGTTACAGATTTAGAATAATCAGAATTGTAATGGTATAAAAGGAGCCACTTGGCTTATCATGCCTTCACCAGCTCTTCAAACAAGCATCATTACCTGATGACAGCCTTCTGCTTTTTCAACATATTCTGAACACTCTTTCTATCCACATGACCATCCAATGCCTTTTTGAATGTCTGAAAGGAACCTGCCATGACCACAGTTCCAGGCAGTGCATTCCAGTGCATTTCTAAAAGCACCCTTGTTTTGTTTGCACATCACTTTAAATCAATGCCCGTTCATTCTTGTTCCTTTTATGAATGGGAACAGTTTCTCTTTATCCAGTACATTCATAATTTTGAAAATGTCTATCAAATCTCTTTTCAGCCTTCTTCTCTCCAAGAAAAATAGTCCCAACTTCTTCAATCTATCCTTAGAACTGAAGTATTTCATTCCTAGAACAATACTTGTTAACTGCTTCTGCATTGTCTCCAATTATTCACACATATTTCCTATCATGTGGGTGCAGTGCTTTGGGGTCAGTAGATGCTAATGGTGGGATGGGCGTACAGTACCAAGCTTCAGGCTGGCTGTGGTTTGTGGGTGGTGAGCCTTGGGGGTTGGGCTGAGGAGGGCATGTGTCATGGTTCCCAGGGTATAAGTAGTCAGGTGAGATGTGATTGGATGTTTCTTGATGTACAGCTTAATACATACTCAGGACTTAAACTGGGGTTTTAATTGTTCAATTTTCCTGATTAACTTTTAACTTAATCTCTGAATTCTCCAATGTTAAAAGGCATTTTTCAATGACTTGTGGAAACGTTTTTGCCTTGAATTCCACCCGGTTCTGACATGTGACTCCAGTCTGTATTGCTCCAGTCCGGTCATCAGCAGATCCTGGTGGGGACATGGTGCATAAATATATCTTAAAAGTACAATTATGGGCACAACAACTTGTTACATGCCTGCTGCAACAAAGTATGGATGCAATATTAAGTCTTTAATCTATGTATCTCTACAGAAACTCAAATTTCTGCCCTTGTATAAGCATGCAACATTTAGGCCGTATTCAACCAATAAGGATGCGTTGTTGAATGTTTTTCAAAGTATTCCCCTATGGATACAAATGGATACAATACTGTGTCCATTTTTTTTAGCCATTGTGGAAAACATGACAAGGAAATGATCCCAAACTTGGGTAAGCATGTATTTCCTGCACTGTGCTATTTAAAGATTATGATGTTGGCATGGGAACAATCAATGTTATTTGCACATATTCCTTTTTAACATGCAGCATTCTTCAGATGTATAAATCCTTCCGAGAAACAAAATTACCAATAACATTCGTCTTACATCAATGTGTTATATCAGTGATTCCATACCTTTACAATGCAGATGGATTTTATTGCATCCATTTGAAATGCACTCACTTGTTCATGTAGCTTCATTTTGGTTTGTCTTTGTAGTTGATTCAAATTACAACTATGTAGATAATGTTCAAAATGCAAGTGGATCAATGTTTCTTAGATTAATCGCCCCTCCAAACAAACAGATTTTAGGCTTAGAAAAACGAATCTCAAGTAAGACAATGATATTTCAAATGTATTGCATAGCTACATCTAAAGTTATCCAAATGTAATTCAAATCACAAGTATTTGTTTTTTTTCCCCACCTGTTTTGGTCCCAATGGTGCAACATATTCAAAATAATACAATTATCATTTTTTTCAGTTGTCTTTTGATGGCTCCACTCCTTAAACCTACCACTGTTTACAGGGTTTTTTCAATCACTAGTAATATAATTTTAGATGGGAGATAAGTCTTTGTAAGGATTTGGCATGCTGCTTAGAGCCTAGTTTGTTTATACAAATACATGGTATTCAGTTCATGGATATCTCAATCGAAGAGTATTACAGCAAAGCCATCAAAAATTTGATCAAAGACCACTCAGACCTCTTTTTTTTTAGTTGAAAATTATTTTTTTTTCATCAAAGTGCATTCAATATTGGTCTCTGGGGACACCTACAATCCTTGGTTCAGAGTCCTGAACCCTACCACATTTCATATCTGTCCAAACCGCAGATCGATGCTCAGTAAATGTCTTCCTATTAAATGAGGAGACATTGAAAAGGCCCAAATCATCACACATTTCTCACTTATTCTATTTTTTTTGTGTTCACTGCACATGTTCAATTTGTTTGTAACTCAGATTTAATAATTCATGCTTCTTACTGACTGCTGTTGAAGTGCTTTGTGACATTAAGTTGCAATTAAGATGGTATTATGAACTGATGTATTGCCTGGAAATTTTCACTCCAGTTGAGTGTATCCAAACATTTTGACATATGAGAGTGCACTGATATCAGAGAACATTTGGCAACCAGATTGTTTACTGACCAAGATTGAGCTTTATGTGAGGAGATAGCTTTTTGGAGGTTTAAAATAATCTTTGTGTTTGTTTAACATCATAAAGAAATCGCATCCTGGACTAACCTTTGAGTGCTGAAAGGCTTTTTAAGCTTTTAAGACCTGAATATCATCTTCAGTCATATTGCCAACAAAGTAAAGTTGTTATGAACTTCTTATGCTGAACATTGCAAAATGAAATTACAGACTAAGAAGGGAAAATAATCAAAAGGCTATTCTGTCTCCTCAGGGGTTTTTGTCCAAATCCAACCTAAATAGATGGATGAGAACATTAATTGCTACAAGGTTTGCAGCTTTAATGCAAGGACATCTGCTGTGTGAAATGGTAATATTATGCTAATGGAACAAAAAATGTTACTCTGTAAGTGCAGCAGAGGTAGTAGCTGGGATTTTATAGGCATACATTTATGCCCATTGTTCCAGAATACAATAACTCGTGGTAGGGATGATTCAATAGTTGGGTGAAGCAATGTTACACAGCGCTTTGTCAGCCAGTGTACATGTAATGGGCTGGCTGGCCTCTTTCCGTGCCAAAGCAAATGTATGATTCCATGTTCTTGTCTTTCCTCCTGTGATATAATGTGCAACAGTGGCACAGCCAGTAGACTTTACATTACAAGGAAACTATGTTCAAGCATTATGACATCCCCAAGCCGACTGTCAACCTGCTTGTAGTTTGATTTCAGTGTTAAATGGTTCCACTATACATTTCACATTTTTACTGTTTCAACATATCTCATAGACTCTGTACCTATGTTTGATTGTGATATAAAATGTGGCATTAATGAACATAGGTGACTGAGAATAATTAGAGTTCACAGCGGTGGTTTTTCTTTCTTTCTTTGTAACAAATTCTCAGTAATGAAGATAGCTGGTTATCCAAGTAAAATGCCAACTTTACTAGGATGCTGATTTATGAAACACAACCAGCACCAGTTCAGATGCAGTTGATCATTCCTTGGATTTCTCAGTCTCATCTGTTCCACTGATTTCAGAGTGTATCAGATGATGCTGTTGTCACAATACAGTGGTGAACCCCTTTGTTAATTAAACAAAACACCTAGAAAAGCTCACCTCATCTCTTAATCTATTAAAATATGCGTGACAGAGAACTCCCAAATTCCATTATTTAAAGAAAGTAACATCAATTTGTTTTAAACTCTGAAAGCGAACATTAAGCAATAACTATTCATAACTCTAAGCCTCCCTTTCTCTTAACTGTTTATTATTTTCCTCCAACTCTATCACAATATGTTGTTCCAATAAGACACTTATTAAAATTACATCAACATAATTTCAAAACCACACAGCTGCTGTCATCTTCGATACCTGTCTTCTTCCAGCTGAAGATCTCCCTTGGTCATCTTTTTTTTTACTGTGAATATGTTTCATATGAAATGGTACTTTTGATAGAGAGTGTTTCCTAATTTTTTGGGTCTCTCTCAATGGCAGTTGCTCTGTCTCCAATTTTCAAACTGCCTGTATTTTTATATAGCTGAAAAATGTGTTGATGGAAAAGCGCAGCAAGTCAGGCAGCATCCAAGGAGCAGAAGAATCAACGTTTCTTATGTTATCATTAAAATACTGTCCCTGATTGTTTTCCTGTAATGCACAATACTAGTTTGTATATGGGGATATGACTTACATGAATATTTTCAAATTTCTTGTACACTCTGGGATTGCCATCTAATCATATACACCGGTGTTTGTCACCTCTCAGTTCAGGACAGCATTCACACTCTCTTAATGGTAGAGAACATGCCTTCAACTTCATAATACTGTGATTTGGCAAAGACTGCCTATTGTTCTTCAATTCTATTTAATTACCATCTTCAATGCCATAGAATCCCTATAGTGCAGAGGCCATTCAGCTCATCAAGTCTGCACCATCCCTCCAAAAGCATCCACCCACATCTCATTAACTCCACGTTTACTATGGCTATCCTACCTAGATTACACATCACTGGAACTATGGGACAATTTACCATGGCCAATTTTCCTAACCTGCATGTTTTTGGACTGTGGGTGGAAACCGGAGCATCTGGAGGCAACCCACACAGATGTGGGGAGAATGTGCAAACTCTTCACAGACAGTGACCCAGGATTAGAATTGAATCCTAATCCCTGGCACTGTGAAACAGGAGTGCTAACCATTGAGCCATGGTATCACCCTAAACACCATGAAAGATTATAACATCTGTCTGGTAGTCTCTTTACACTCATAGCAACAGTGTGCTGCTGAGCTATTTGCTGTGACTTAAACAAAAATAGCACTGGCAAAACTCAGTAGGTCTGGCAGTATGTATGGAGAGAAATAGACATCAGTTTATGTTATCATTAAAATACTGTCCCTGATTGTTTTCCTGTAATGCACAATACTAGTTTGTATATGGGGATATAACTTACATTGTAGCAATGTGGCGTAATTGTTTCAAAAAATATGACAGGAATGCTGAATATTTTTGTCCAAATAAGGCAGCAATTTGTTGCTGAAATGGAACAAATTCTCTTTCTCAAGAAGACATTTAGGAGTCACTTGCAAATTGTAATTCCCTTCCATTGACAATCATCTTATCTGCTGGTCATGAGGGGAAGTATTGATTGTTCTGTTTGGCACACTTGCAGCATTTTGCAGATTTTCTTTTAAACAGCTTTCGCTTAAAAGTGGAAAAATATGAGAAATATGTTAAGTCTTCCAAGACGTTGTCAGGATCATAGTGAATGTTTCTATAATCTTCAGCCTTGACAAGAAAACTAACTCAGAGGTGTAATGTGACAATTTATTTTCTTGCCTCCAATTGCATGAGGTTCCTGTTGATGATGATATTTTTCATTGTTTAATGAATAAAGTTATTAAAGTAATAGTGGATGCAGTGAGGAAATAGGACTATGGATAGCTGCAGGTAATACAAGATTCATTTATTTTAGGCAAGCAAGCATTAATTACATTTATTTTTCTTTGAATATTCTCTCTCTCAGAATGTTTCAATCTTGCAATAATGTTTCAACTAATTTTGTCAGAATAATCACATTACTTGAGGTGCCATTGGAATGTTTTGAATTGATTCATATTTGATTGCAACAAGAAATAATGTTCTGCCAACATCTTCATCAATGCAGTATCTATTTAGGGACAATTTGTAACTTTATGGCAAAAGTCAGATGAGTGAGAAGTTTCAACATCCAAAGCGCTATACCCATCTGCTTCTTGTTGCTTTTAATGTGCTCCTCTGAGCAGGCAACAAATGCACCTCTAAAGCCAATGCAGATTGTAATTTTATAAGTTACCATAAAGAATTCCAAATTATTGATCCGTTCTCTTACCTATGCAGATTGGATGCGGTAATGCCATTAAGTCCCAACGGAAGCATGTTGGAAAATGGGATGTGAAGATGGCCTATATTACAAACAATTTACTTTACTTTCTGAGGTCCAAAGAAACAGGGTCTTGAAGCCCGACAAGGAAATTTTAGGCCTTCCTGGATTCACAGCCTCCTACCTTTCCTCCTGCGCAGGCACTTTCAAAACCTGCTTCTGAATGTTGCATATTGGTGGGTGATCATGACTTGTTCAATTCAAGTGAGGCTTTTCCAACTAGATCAGCGATATCATAATCAGGTTATAGATTAGATTACATTACAGTGTGGAAACAGGCCCTTCGGCCCAACAAGTCCACACCGACCCGCCGAAGCGCAACCCACCCATACCCCTACATTTACCCCTTACCTAACACTACAGGCAATTTAGCATGGCCAATTCACCTAACCTGCACATCTTTGGATTGTGGGAGGAAACCGGAGCACCCGGAGGAAACCCACGCAGACACGGGGAGAACGTGCAAACTCCACACAGTCAGTTGTCTGAGGCGGGAATTATAACAATTGTACAGAAAGCTGCATGGAACTAAACAGATCCCTTACTTTTAAATGGAATACCTTTAAACAGAGCAAACATATTAACATCAAAGCTAAATGTGTATATAGAGAAGATTCAATAATGATCTTGCCACATGAACCATTGTCAAGAAGCTATAGCCCAGCTAATTATTGCTCTCACCCTCATCCAAGAAATTTCCGAATTAAATAACTAAACAGAGGTTGAAAAAAAAAATTTTTTTTAAAAGAAAACTATATAGAAGTGGAATAGCTTCTACATATAATAGTTTGTCAAAGCTAAATCAGATGTCCTTGATTGAGGTCAGTGTCTCAGATTTGTTTACAGGCTCCCTTCACCTTGCAATAATGATCAGATATTCCAACTGCAACAACTGGGATTGGATACAGACATTGACAGCTGATTAGTGGCATGCTGTTGAAGCCAAGGGGTGTGGGTGGGGAGGGTGGTTGGCATTTATCCTGCATATGCCTGCTTGAGTCATTTTCCAAGGTAAAATTGAGGCACTGTATCTGAGGATGGAATCAATGCCAATGAAGTAAAAGCAGTGAATTCAGCTCCTGGATCCACATCCACTTATTAACCACTTGGCGTCATTTGAATTCTGTTATATAGTCATTGCCTTTTAATTCCTTCCCTGATGGATAAAATTGCATTCAGCCGCCCCCATTTTCCACTGGTGGATCAGTTGCAGCCTTTATCCTTTTTAGTAGTACTGGCTGCTAATTTGCACATAGTTAACTAACTTTTAGGTGTTTTTTTTATCAATCTAACTCTTGCAACTGCAACCATATCAATACACCGAGGAAATAAATTGGAAAATATGAATTATTTTGCATAAAAATCTGATCATAAAACTTGTTTGCGTAACACCAGTGTATTTGCAGGGTTTGAAATTGTGGCTGCAGAATGCACTCTCTCCCTGTCCCTCCCACAATCCATCCCTGTTGAAGGCCATTTTGTAATTGCCTTAGAATAAGCTCAGGTTATGTTTACCAGACAAATTCAGATTTGACAGACAATGTCATTTGGCAAGTAACAATGATTCGATGTGTTCCCATTTTATGCATGAATGCTTCTGCAACCTAACTACTAACACCACCTGAACTATTTAAAGGTGGCATCAACTACTTTTAGACTGGTTGCTGTTGAAATTTCAAAGTAGTACTCTTGGTTAGAGCTGCTGAAGTCTTGCATATACGGTAAGCAATTTAAAAGCCTATTGGTGGGCATTAGCCTTTATTATAGGTGGATTAGAGTTTAAGAGTAAGAACATCCTGAACATTCCTGCTGTCTTTCAATGTACCATGATCATGTGCCAGTTTGCTCAACTTATCAGCATCTGTACCAATACTGGGCACTTTCCCTGGGTTGGAACATGAAAGGACAGGGTCCACAGTTATGGCACCATTCCCGATGACTACCCATCCACTCTGCCTATTAAACTGTGTTGGGAGGATAGGGTCTGCAATTATGGACACTTCCCAATGTCTACCCACCCACTCTCCCTATTAAACTATGATGGGAGGAGGTGTTGGGAGGCCCATCCATTCATGGGGCCATTGAGGCTGTTCCTGCTGACACCACTTAGATTTGATGTGTTGGGGGAGAGAGCCTCACCAAGTGTGCAGCACAGCAGGTTTAACTGGTTGGGTTGATGTAGGAGAAAATAACCCCCTTAATGGGCTGCTAATGCCTATCAAAAGTTGCCCAAAACCTTCACACTGCTCTATTTCCCCTCAGTTACAACCTGCCCATCCAAACTCCTCACATACTGGTAATGTCCTATCAGCGTAGCCCTGCCCAGACTCCAGACTTAGGCAAAAGTAAGGACGGCAGATGCTGGAAATCAGAGTCTAGATTAGAGTGGTGCTGGAAATGCACAGCAGGTCAAGCAGCATCCAAGAAGTAGGAAAATCAACGTTTCGGGCAAAAGACCTTCATCAGACTGAAGAGCAGAAATGCTGCCTGACTTGCTGTGCGTTTCCAGCACCACTCTAATCCAGACTCCAGACTTGCCTGAAAGTCTGGGTGAACTAATTGCCCTCAATACTTGCTGTATACCCAGCAGTGGCCAATCCTCATGGTGCTAAATAGTTACAGGATGAGATTACCAACCATAGATTGAGACTCCATTCCTTTATAACATAGTGAAAATTCTTTTGTTTTAGTAAACCACAGATATAACATTAGACTTTATTTATTGCAAGAATACAAGAAACTGATACAAGTGAACTGGAAGGGGAAAAAAACATTCTCAACTGGTGAGAATGATGATGTGTGCGCAGATCGGATCAATAATTTGGAATTCTTTATAGTAACTTATAAAATTACAAGTAGTTCAATCAAGCATTAACTGCTTGTGGTGCTGTTCTTTAGAGCAATCTAAAAATAGACTGAGCTTTCTCTGCAGAGACTTCTCGATCTTACAAACAGAAAGCTATCACACAGAGCCGAAAAGCAGCAATGTGTCCTTTATTAAGTAAAGGAGAATGATTGAGGAAGAGTCTACTCATACTGTCTTTTATGAAGTATCTAGCATTAACTGAAGAATGGCATTTGCAATAACTTGCAAAGCAGTGTGCCTATGTTGGCCTTGAATCCAGAGAATGGTAAGTGACACTAGATAATAGTACATGGAAAATAGCAGAATTGTGTCATAATCGAGACATTCCTCAGGCTGCAAAGGTGCAGTATGAACTTGTTGCAGAGTTATGTCGTATGAAATGTTCTGCTTTGGATTGAGGACATGGCTCCTTGCAAAATGAACAATATCAAACCTGTACATATGTTTTATGACTGGGGGGAGAACTTGTTGTTCAACCATTCAGTTTTTCCCTGAAATTTCCATTCACTTCCACTCCAGTAATAGTTCTCCCTTATATGCATATCTCATTTGAACCATAAGAATGTGCATGAAACATAAACTCTGATTTTCCAAAAGCCAGATGATCATTCCTGAAGGGTAGATTGGAGTTGCACATTGAAACAGGAATTCCTATTGAAGCGAAAGCAAAAGGAATTACCTGGGAAATTGAAAATTCCACTTGGCAAATCCCCTAGATCTGGGCCCCTCTGACAGTAGCTGTTTAAATCACAGAATTCAGGAGGTTCAACTGAAAATAAGTAAGTAGATACCAGGAAATGTCATACTATTTAAGACAGAGTCTAACACCTGAGTAACTATTCAACTGAAGCATTGACTTAACAGTTGCATCCTGATTTACAGGATACGGCAACTGATTATTGTAAGAAAGGGGCTATGGTTTGTCTTCCCCTGACTACCCTGTTCCACACGGGACCTGACAGACTGGAAGTGGACAGAGGGAGTCTGATCTGAATCACATGTCAGAAATGCCATGATCTTTTCTTTCGTAAGAAAATGGAGCGGAACAGCAAACTGAGTGACAGCATTCCTCAGAAAATCCACTCCATAAAATCTAAATATTAAAAGTCTGTCTTATCTTAGGACTTTTATCCAGTTAATTTTTCTATGTTTGTCTACTGATCTGAAGGAAAGTGTGATGCATTTGCTTTTGTTTCTGTGATGAGAATACGGCAGGAGTGAAGATGCTAACATGATATTGCCTTCAATCAGTTCCTTTGCATTTCATTTAGAATTGTATTTTATTTAAGGGCTGTTTGATGTTATAAATGTGAAATTGAAGAATTTTTTTATTTCATCTGCAATTTAAAGAGTCAGATTTTGTTGTATTAGATTTTTGTTTTCCAGGAAATTTATCTTCATGGGAAGATAAAACTGATGTTTGATATTTAGGTATTATGCTTCAGACATGTTTTCGTGTTTCATATGAGATATGTAAGACAGAACTAACACTTCTGTAGAAAGGCATGGAAATTTCATTTTAAAAAAAAGTGAGTAGCTGAACTCTGGAGCTCTTCTCCAGCCAGAATATGTGTGTACACAGTTGATACCATTTAATTCACTCGGAACAGCGCTCCCAATCCAAAGCAAACCATTTCATGTAATGCAAATTGAACAACTTCATGTTGCTCATTTTGTAGCATGGGGAGGAATGTTTTAAGTCCTGCAAGAGCAGGAAACGTGTTCAATTGAATTACTTATTTTGGAAGGAGCAAAAGTGTTGCTGGCTCCAAATTTGGAGATGAAATTGGCTGTGCATTTCTGACTTGGAATGTTGCTGTCAACAGGTGATTTCCTACTTATCTACAAATAGTTCTAATATGAGTATTTATGCCCTATCTTTCTGCCCTATTATCAGCAGCACATGATAATATCATGGTAGTTGATAACCTTCATTTAAAGGTGGCATTCATCGCTTGGCTTCATGTAGTTATGTCTGAGGTCCACATTGAATTCTATGGCACAAGAGAGGGAGTAGGTGAATGGCAAGTGCATGGGAGCATGGGGTGGGGGGAGGGAGGGGTAGGGATTGGGTATGTTTTGTTCTGAAATGGGAACACCTGACATCTTGCATTGGGGTGGGTGTTTTGTAATAATAGCCAATGCAAAACAATGAAAGGCCTCAAAGGCAGTGTCAGTGTTATCCATGTGGATCCATCTTAGGGGTTAAATAGCTGAGTCATTGGAGCTTAAAGTTTACCTACAACATTTCAATTAGCCCTGCCGAGAATGATTGTGAATAATGTTATTTTCTTTATAAAGCAAGTTGAGCCATGTCGCACAGAGTGGCAAGCATTACACTCGGCACTGATATGAACATTCAATAAAGAGTGAACATAAAAATTCAACATTGTTTCTTCCACAATAAAAAAAGTCATTAACTTCCCTGCTATTATCAATTCATGTCAACCATGATACTTCAATACATTTAGCTTCCTGACTGAGCTAGTCTCAACAAATAACAGAAAAGTCAAGATTGAATAAAGTGTAACCAATGTGACATGAAATATTTACAAGTGACAGGTAAATTTGAAAGTCACCATTGTATTCTGTAATGTATTCTCTTTAAGTCTACATTACTCCCATTGGAGTTGGGCATGCAAGTTGTGCTCATGATGAAGAACTCCCTGTTTGTGCAGGAGGCCCTTTTATTGGCTGTCTGTACCTGCTGATGGCAGGTTTCACTACTAAAATGTTACTTCCAGTTCTCCTGTTACAATGATTTAAATTTATTCACAATTGCACGAGAAACTACAAAAAGCAAGAGAACAAAAGTGGTATCCACTTCATAATCTACTGATCAACCTTACTTCAATAGAAGCAATAGTACACACCTGAGATAGAAGACTTAGGTTCAAGCTCTGCTTCAGAATGCATCTTTGAAGCTGACAGTCTGTAGATTACTGAGAGCTGCATTGTGGGAGGTTTCTAGTCATATGAGATGTTGAAATAAGTAGGCTTGCTTGATGTGATGGATTTTGAAGACCAGTGGAGAGCTGCTTATATTCAGCCAATATGTATGTATTAACCTTAGCACCAAAACAGAATATTTGGTTATTCATTTCATTGATATTTATGGAACCCTGCTGTATGTGAATTAGCTGCTGCATTTGCCTGGAAAACAACAGAGACCACTCCTCAAAATTAATGAAATGTATTTATGGCACTATACATTATCCGTTTTCTTATATTTTGACATTGCTGATCTTTAGATACATTGGCTTATTGTCACGCATTGAGTGGAAGCTTGGTCTTTACTTATATTAATTTTGCCAAATATTAATGCTGCCATCTTTTTATAAATATTTCTGGGGATTTTCAGTTCTTGATTCAATTATATCTCTAATTCAAAAGAATGCCACTGTGTTATACTATTCATATGCACTGTCATTGTACAAAACTTTGAATTCAGGCATGACATTTAAATAAGGATTTTGATCCATGCATAAAGTCTTTCGCAATTATAGTTTTTACGCTGAGCACATTAAATGAAACCAGTCCTCTGCCAAATTTCACAAGGAGATAGCAATACACTTTAAGACTCTAATCAGCTGGTGCAAATTGTGATTTTGTTGGGTGTTTGTGTTTGTATTTAATTGTTAAAGAATGATTAAATGGGCAGTCATACAAGGATTTGTCAATTGGCTATTTTTATCTGAAGTTCAAAGAGCCACTGATTGAAGTGTGACATTTCTTGGCAAACCAGCTTTAGTATTTATCAGCTTTCAACTACAGTAATAACATATTTGTAAAGGGTTCAGCGTCAAAAGTAAGATCTGTACTTGGAGTTTTGAAAATGGTATTGTTTGATAGACATAAAATGTTTCAAATGTGTTTTCTTTCATAAAATTCACAGTACAACTCTAGCTGTTGGACTATAACCTGGTGTTGTGTGATCTTTAACTTTGTCCACCCCAGTCCAACACAAGCACTTCCAAGTCACAGTACAACTAAGTCAAATAATTTATTCTGTTCACTCAGAAACATCAAACAAATGGGTCCTTAAGTGTGTCGACCAAATTGAAATGATATTGCTTGATTTTTGAATGATGCGCAGCAATAACATATTAGAATATGGGTGGATGACAAAAAGTAAGAATATAAAAGTCAAGATGTAACAGTAAATGTTTGATAAACCTTACTAAAACCACAGTAAAGGAATGGTGTCGAGGAAATAGAAAGGGTACAGTGTGTGGTATGAGAAAATACAAACATCAGGGTAAAAATGCTATCTTATCATCAGACCAAGGAAATTAAGAGTCAGTTAAGTTTTTACTTTTCTATCCTATTGGATAGGGGACAGAGTAGATTGAAATAGACTGTTCCAGTGGTTGAAGGATCTAGAACAAGGAGAGATTCAGGTAGAAGGTTAACAGGAAAAGATTTAGGACAGTGAGAAATGTAAAGGATTGTGAGGGTATAGAATTCCCTTCTGATATTGTAATTGAAATAGAGATCTTGCTAACATTTAGAAATAATAAGGGTGACTGAAAACAACAGGAATTAACAAGTGAGTAAGCAGATACATAAGAATTGTTGCCCTAATCATGTGTGAAGAGTAAATACCAACATGGTGTGGCTTGACTGAATGTTCTAATTCCATTAGATAGTGAAGAAGGTGTTTAGTATGCTTTCCTTTATTGGTCAGAGTATTGAGTACAGGAGTTGGGAGGTCATGTTGCGGCTGTACAGGACATTGGTAAGGCCACTGTTGGAATATTGCGTGCAATATCAGAAAGTTGTTGTGAAACTTGAAAGGGTTCAAAAAAGATTTACAAGGATGTTGCCAGGGTTGGAGGATTTGAGCTATAGGGAGAGGCTGAACAGGCTGGGGCTGTTTTCCCAGGAGCGTTGGAGGCTGAGGAGTGGCCTTATAGAGGTTCACAAAATTATGAGGGGCATGGATAGGGTAAATAGGCAAAGTCTTTTCTCTGGAGTCGGGGAGTCCTGAACTAGAGGGCATAGGTTTAGGATGGGAGGGGAAAGATATAAAAGAGACCTAAGGGGCAACTTTTTTCACGCAGAGGGTGGTACATGTATGGAATGAGTTTCCAGAAGAAGTGGTGGAGGCTGGTACAATTACAACATTTAAGAGGCATTTGGATGGGTATATGAATAGGAAGGGTTTGGAGGGATATGGGCCGGGTGCTGGCAGGTGGGACTAGATTGGGTTGGGATATCTGGTCGGCATGGACGAGTTGGACTGAAGGGTCTGTTTCCATGCTGTACATGTCTATGACTCTGTTAGTACGGTAATATATATAGATGGTGTCTCATGTGCTATGTAGCCTGAATGGTTATAACAGTGAAGAGTACAGAACATGTACTGGGTTGAGTAACTATCACATTGTATTGTTAGAGTACACACTACATTGTTGCTTTTACATTATTAATGGAATCTTTGTTTTGCCATGTTATATCTATTGAGAGAAACACAGTCAAAGTATGGAAATCTAGTTTGACTTATATTTGTAACGTCTGACCTTTAATGGAATTTTTTACTATTAGATTGTATTTTACAGAGCAAATGGCACTTCACTACATAAGACTACATTTCAACAGTTATTAAAGTTCCTCACCAGAATCATAGTTAATTTTGAAATACAAATGGCTTTTGATATTAGTATGGACACAAATGCTTAAACTACTTAACGAGCTACAATATTTCAATTGTTCTATGATGCTTATCTGCAAATTGCTTGCTTATTATTCTTTAATGTTTTGTTTGTCTCAATAACATTTGTTTCACTAAAACCGCTCTGTATTCTTTAAAACGTTATGGAAACAAAATTGCCTTTGTTCCATTACCTACAGTTAGTTAATATAAAATATACAGTCAAAAATTAAACAAGTAGTTAACGTGTTGCTGCAGTCAAAAAAAAATATTATTGTCCGTTCAGTATTTGTAACTACGTATCCCCGATTATAAAAAGTGGATTATAATTTCACATTTACATCCTACCCTGTTTCCATTTGCTTTTCATTCTGATTGCTTGCTATCCTAACATTGGAAATGTATATAGAGCTATGGTTCCACAAATGCAAACCGTTACCTCCTTTCGATTCATGAAGCGGCAAGGGTGGTCATCAAATGAAACCAATCACTTAATAGTGAATAGGGTGTTCTTTTTTGCATAAAAGGTTGGTGGAACATGCAATACTTCGTCATAATGTTTGACATATGGACTATTAGATCTTTTGATTCAGAGGAAATTACAATTGGGGAGTGAGCAATGCAATAGGATTGCATTTAAATTCCTGTAGAAAGGAGATAATGAGCTGAATGTCTTCCTTCAGAGTTATATCATTCTATGAATTCTTGGTTCTGCATATGAGCCAGGATAATGAACATTCCATCATAATTCAAACACAGAGATAGTATCCTTTGTTTGTGATACTTACTTGTGTGTTTTTCCAGTGAGGATCATAGAAACGTATTCAGGATCACAATTTTTGCCCTTTTTCCCCATACTCATAGAGTCATGAAGATATAAAGCATGGACGTTGCTCCTTCAGTCCAACTCGATCATGCCAGCCAGATATACTAAACTAATCTCATTCCATTTGCAATCACTTGACCTAAATCCCTCTAAACTCTTCCTATTCATTTATCCATCCAGATGCCTTTTAAGTGTTATAATTCTACTAGCTTCCACCACAGCCTCCACTCTCTGGCAGCTCATTCCATACATGCACCATGCTTTGTGTGAAAAAGTTGCACATTAGGTCCTTTTTAAATCCTTCCTGCTCACCTTACACCTATGGGCTCTAGTTCTGGACTCCCCCATCCCAGGGAAAAGACCTTGGCTATTCACCCTATCCATGCCCCTCATGATTTTGTAAACCTCTATATGGTCACCTCTCTGCCTTCGACACTCCAGGGAAAACAGCCCCAGCCTATTCTCCCTATAGCTCAAAGACTCCAACCCTGGCAACATCTTTGTAAATCTTTTCTAAACCCTTTCAAGTTTCACAACATCCTTCCGATAGCAAAGAGACCAGAATTACATGCAGTATTCTAAATTGTGGCCTAGCCAATGTCCTATACAGCTGCAACATGATCCCCAAATCCGATACTCAATGCACTGACCAATACAGGAAAGCATATCAAACAGCTTCTTCACTATCCTATCTACCTGCCACTCAACTTTCAACGAATACGAACTTGTACTCCAAGGCTCTTTGTTTGATAGCACTTCCCAGACTCTTACCATTAAGTGGGTGGCTCAGTGATTAGCACTGCTGCTTCATAGTGCCAGGGACCCGAATTCGATTCCAGCCTCGGGCAACTGTTTATGAGAAGCTTATATATTCTCCCTGTGTCTGCGTCTGTTTCCTCTAGGTGGTCCAGTTTCCTCTCACAGTCCAAAGATGTGCAAGTCAGGTGAATTGCCTATAGTGTTAGCTGCATTAGTCAAAGAAAAATGGGTCTGGGTGAGTTACTCTTCAAAGGGTCGGTGTGGACTTGTTGGACCAAATGGCCTGTAGGGAATATGAAAAAAAAGTGTGTAAGTCCTGCTCTGATTTGCAATTCCAAAGGGCAGCACCTTACATTTATCTAAATTAAACTCCATCTGCCACTCTTCGGCCCATTGGCTTATCTGACCAAGGCTACATTGTACTTTGAGGTAACCTTCTTCACTGTTCACTATATTGCCAATTTTGGTGTCATCTGCAAACTTACTAACCATGCCTCCTATGTTCATAGCCAAATCATTCATATACATGACAAAAAATAGTGGACTCAACACCGATCTTTGTGGCACACCACTGGTCACAGGCCTCCAGTCCAAAAAGCAACCTTCCACTAATTACAGTTATAACCCAACTACACATCCCTTCTCTTTCATTTCCTCCCCCCACCCCTTCCAACTCCACAATCACCACTGATGCTGTAGATCATTAAGACAAGGTCTATGCTGGTTATGGTTCATGCGTTTTATTCCCAGAGACACTGAGGGGTAAACGTTTTAAATTTCGTTTTGGTGAAGTGTGAGCTGCATCGAGTTTCATAGATCTGAAGCTGCAAGTCCTAGCCAGTTTTATTGCTTTATCTTATAAAACTCGCCTCATTAACTATGTACTTCTCTAATTCTAGCCCCATCATACTATGTGTCATTTCCAGAACAACTCACCACTCAAAGGATATCTGCCCAAAAATCAGCATAATCTAGATCTGTGCTATCTTTAATAAGCTGTTGCCAACCTGGACAAATGTTTGTGGTCTGGTGTTGCCCCTGACAAGCAGCATCATGGCACAGCTACCACAATGACATATTGTCCACAATCCACCTGGCATGGCTGACATTCCCTCACACATGCAACCTTGTTCTCTTATCCTAGTTGTTATTTATCCACCAAGCCCTACACTTTACCTATCCATAGTTACACACTGTCTGGACACCTTAGATTAGATTATATTACTTTACAGTGTAGAAACAGGCCCTTTGGCCCAACAAGTCCACACCGCCCCACCGAAGCGCAACCCACCCATACAGTTGCCCCTTACCTAACACTACTGGCAATTTAGCATGGCCAATTCACCTAACCTGCATATTTTTAGACTGTGGGAGGAAACCGGAGCACACGGAGGAAACCCACGCAGACACGGGGAGAACGTGCAAACTCCACACAGTCAGTCGCCTGAGGCAGGAACCGAACCCGGGTCTCTGGCGCTGTGAGGCAGCAGTGCTAACCACTGTGCCACCTTCTCTAAGCCATATCTTGTTGTATTTGGGAATGGGCAGTATGCAAGGAGTCACAAATGGTGCTGAGCATTGTGCAATCATCAATAACTATCTGCACATCTGACCTAATAATGGGGGGAACATCTCTGATGAAGCAGCTGAAGATAGTTGAGCCTCTGACACTACCCTCTGCAAAGATGGCCCAGAACTGAGATGACTGATCTCCAACAATGACAACCATCTTTTTATGTTTCAGGTATGTCTCCAACTGTATCAGACATACATGTCCTAATGCATTGCTTCTCTGAAGTAAAGTGAGATCGAGAATCATCTGATTTTTGCTTTAAATGTGCAATTAATGATTCAATGGCATTTGCTAAATGGCAGGTAGCTAATAATTCTGAATAGGAAACCTAACTTTATTAATACTCACTATTAATATTCAGATTAGTTAGATATCAATTTTCAGTTGAAGCACTCAAGTGCTTTGAATCCAAGATCTGGATCACTCCCACTGAAAATTAAGTCAGAAAATGAATCAGGAGCAGCTCCCTGTTCTGTCAGTACCTGAAACGTTTTCTTTCCTCCCTTGTGCTTCCTTCTACTTCAGTACAGTCAAATTAGCACAAACCCTGAAGCACAGATTCGGAGGATACAGTAGTGTCTTTAACAATTAAATACAAAGATCCAAAACAATAAGTGGCACACATGCAATCATTGTTAAAGCCTCAGATCAAAATCTCTAGTAGCTTGCCAAATGAATAATATTATCCTGAAATAAAAATGTTAGCAATATATGGAAGATTTTAGTAGAGCTTTTGAAATTGTTTTGGTGCAAGTATTAATTTCAAAAATGCTGCAGTAAAATCCCCATCTATAGACCCAATCCAAGATTTTAAAATATCAATAAATAAAAAATTGTGTTTATCATTATGTGCTTATATTTCATATTTGATTCATTTGCGTTGCTTTTGCTGATGGTTTGTATACTTGAGAAAGTCATAGTTGAATGGATATGGTATACATATGAAATGTGTTGATGAATGGTATTCCTTTAAGGTACTGTATCTTCAAATATTATCAAGTTGATATTTTCATTCTTGGCTTTAGTTCCTTTGCTAATTGTTTCATCTAAATATAATTTTAATTATATAACATTGACAACTGCAGAGATTGAAACAGCTGAAATCTGCAATAAATGCAATGAATAGTGAACTCGATATTGGCTCCAACATAATGTGAATCTACTTCTCGTTAAGTTACATTATCATCCCTGTTTTGGGATGCTTACCAGGAAACTACTGGTGGATTTTCTGGTGAATTAACATTCCATTAGATTACAGTTTTTAATACATTCACTGAAGATGAATACAGTACCTGCTGAGCTCAGATTAAGGTATTTGTATAGACATGTCTTGCAAAATAAACCATGCATAAGCTCAAATGTCTACATTCCTAATTAAATTGACCTTTTCCATGACAACTGAGAGTGGTCAGGTAGCATGCTACATGGTATGTACAAAGTTAAAAATCACACAACACCAGGTTATAGTCCAACAGGTTGACAACCACCCGATGAAGGACCGATGCTCCGAAAGCTAGTGTACTTCCAATTAAACCTGTTGGACTATAACCTGGAGTTGTGTGATTTTTAATTTTGTACACCCTAGTCCAACACCAGCATCTCTAAATACATGGTATGTATTTATCTATAGCATAACAAATGGGTTGTAAAAAAATGGACTTGCTTACCTTTCATTTGTTTATCTTGATTCCTTCAGCAAATGAAAAGGTGTCGGTTTATTCCCTTCCTTAAAGCCCTTTTAAAGTCAGGAACTCACTGGAAGCAATTTTGCATTATGATACTGATGTATTGGGCAAACCAGCACTTTGCATGATCACATTCATGACTACTTCCAGATATTTGGATGGGTAGGCCCCATTTAAATATGATGAGGACGTGACAGTGTTTGACTGGGGTGGACAAAGTTAAAAATCATGCAACATCAGGTTATAGTCCAACAGGTTTATTTGGAAGTACTAGCTTTTAGAGTGCAGCTCCTTCATCAGGTAGCTGTTGGGGTAGAATCATATGACACAGAATTTATAGCAAAAGGTCATTGTGTCATGCAACTGATATGATATATTGAACAAATCTAGTTGGCTGTTAAGTCTTTCAACTTTTCAAATGAGTTGCAGATTTCAATTAATTAATATGTAAATCCCAGAACTTCTTTCAAGTCACATTCCCAAGGTAACTTAAGGTTTTAAAAAAGAAAGGTGACATCTCAGCTCAGACACTGTATTGAAGGTGTGAGGTTAGAGTCTGTCTCTCAACCTTGAGTCAGACTGATTGTATTTCCAAAGTAGGAATTTATAAAATGTCACATGTATTGGCTGCCTGCATTGATTGCCAGCAGATTGTGTGAATTTTGAGCAAAATAGAATGTACCTGCAAATACAATTCTGCAAATGCAAATTAACTCCATCGACTTGTATGTGTGTGTGTGCATGTGTGTGACAGAGTATAAGCCTGTGAGAGGATGTGTGCATGGGTGTGAGTGTGGGGGTTGTGTGTAAGAGAGAGCATGTGTATGAGAGTGGGTCTGCGTGAGTGTGTGAGTATGTAAGGATGTGACTGTATGTGTGCTTGTGTGTGAGTGTGTGTGTATATAGTGGACTGAAGTCACCTGTAGTGTGACATGAACCCATTCTAAAAGACAAAACACTTAACAGCAATCTAGATTTGTTCAATATATTGTATCAGTTGCATGATACTCTGATCTTGTGCTATCTATTCTGTGTCTTATGATCCTGCCCCACTAGCTACTTGACAAAGAAACAACACTCTGAAAGCTAGAACTTCCAAATAAACCTGTTGGACAATAACCTGGTGTTGTGTAATTTTTAACTTTGTACATTTAAATATGATTGAGGACCAGGACCACTGGCTCATCAATGACTATACAATGTTCAACAGTCCTGTTGCCTACTTGATAAATTGGACCTCTGAAAATGAGGTTGTGTTTCTGCTGGTGCTGTAACTTTGGTCAAAGTGTTCTGGGGCATATAAAATATATCGGGATCAGAGCCATATTTGGGTCCCTCCACTGTTTGTCCAGGCAGACAAACCATTGGTACAATCTCAAAGTTGCCCCAGTGTCTGCTGTTTGAGTAAAGATTAGCAAGTAGCACATGACCAAAGGAGGGCACTTAGAGAGCCCAATCTGAGAGATGTGGAGCACAGCTGTGATTGAATTTGACCTCAGCCTTAGGAATTTTTGATCTAAGCATATGTACTTTGAAACAACCTTTTCAGACATGTTATGACACACCTGTACACCAGGTGGACCTTGATACTGGCAAATGGGTCACTCTATGATTGCCTTCTGACCTCTTTGAAGTGTTGTTCGCTCTGTGTAGAATCAGTTGATTTAAGGTTTCGATGCGGTGATTCATGGAAGGAGACTATCCAGTCTAAAGCATCTTCACCATTTTTCCAAGCATTTTAACTAGTGCCAAGCTCTTGCCTTTTCATCTAAACCCTGACATTGATTCTCTTTAATTATTCATCTGTTACCCCTATGCATGGCTCAATTGATGCTACCTCAGCCACACTTCCCAAATGTGCATTCCAGACCCTAACTATTTGCTGTGTGAAAACATTTCTAGCATCATGCATTTGCTCCTTTTGCAGAGTACTTTAAATGTGGGCTATCTGCTTCTTCCTCCTTTTATAAGTAGGAAACTTTTCTCCCTTGTTAATGAATGGGATTAACTTCTACCTAATGTTGCATGTGCATGGCCAGGAAAGCTTCACCACTCCAAAAAGGACCATGAATTCAGCCTTATGTATCTTGATTTCCTCCTCCTCTCTGGGATGATGATACCAATAGCAGCCTGCCCTGGGATGCTTACATAGAGTTGAGGCAACAGATATGGTTTTCCACTCAATGTTGAGGGAATCGCTTCTGTGTCACTACTTCCAACGCAGCGACAGCCTCTCTCACCACTTGACAACATTCCCCTTCCCTGTTCTACAAGCTTGTCTTCCAGATATTTTTAATCAACCTGCTCAGATGTGTGATGACACACTCTGGAGCAGTGGGACTTGAACCAGAGCCTTCTGGCTCAAAGGTTGGAATGCTTCTCTTCCAATTAACACTACACACCACACAAAACCTGTTTCTTATTATAATCTTTCTCTTGCCAGCTGCTACCAATACAACACAGGTAGTATTTCCTTTCATCTTGTAACAACTGGAAAATTCCATCCTTCCTGTAAATGCTTTGCTCACACTATCTTGTCAAAACCTACCTGATCATCTTATTGTTGCTGGGTTGACACTTGGAGAGTGGAATCTAACAGTACTATGGGAGTAGTTTCACCATATGGCTGGCAGAGTTTCAAGAAGTCAGCTCAATTCTAGCTTCTCAAGGGCAACTCAAGATAAACAATAAATGCTGACATTGTTTGTTGCTTCTCATTTTCATTATTAGCACCATTCAGATGTTTCATAAATCTGCCCTTTTTTTACACCACTCTGTGGTTCCCTACTCCCTGATGACATCTCCATTTTTAATTGCAGAAGACGTAACACTTGCTCATTCACCACCTCCCCCTTTATTGTCCAAGGCATCAAACACACCTTCCAGGTGAAACAGCATTTTCCTTATATTTCTTTCAATCTAGTTTATTGCTTTCACTGCTTTCATTGAAGCCTTCTGTAAATCGGCAAGACCAAATGCAGACTGGGTGACAGCTTTGGGAATGCCTCCACTTTGTCCGTAGGAATGGTCCTGGCCTCCCAGTTGCTTGTCATATCAACAAACCACTTTGCTCTGATGTTAGCATTTCTATCTTGGCTTCTTGAAATGTTCCAGTGAAGCACAATGCAAGTTTGAGGGAAAATATCTTGTTATCTGCTTAGGCACTTTCAAGCCACAAGGTCATTTCCATGACTTCAGTAGCTAGCTACATTATGTATGTTCTCCATTTTCTCCTATATTCTTTTCTTCACTGCTCCCACCTTTAGTTTGTGTCTTGTTTACTTTGTTCTTCGTAGAGAGGATCTATTCTCTCCCCTTCACATCTTAATTTAATCCATTTTACATCTCCTTTTGTCTTCCACCACCATTAACAACTCCTTTGTCTTTTGCACTGGGCCTCAACACTATCTCCCCACTTGCTCCTCCTTCACCTCTGTCAAAGGTATAAAAACGCTCAAAAGATATTTTCCAAAACTTTTCAGTAGAATCATAACAAACTCCGTGTTAACTCTGTTTCTGTCCTCACAGAGGCTGCTAGAGCCGCTGAGTTTCCTCAGCATTCTTTATGTTTGTTTCAGATTTCCAGCACCTGCAATATTTTACTTTTATTTGACAATGACAGCATGATGGTTCTTGTGTAATCATGTATCTGCTGCTTATTTGCCTCATCGTCCATTGTCCAGGTCACCTCCATGACTCAGGGACAAAAGACCTTCCATGGAACTGCTACTTCATGTCTGACAGTATTGAAAGCCCATTCTGCAATATTCTGGCACAATGAATGTGTATCTCCCAATCAATCACGGAACGTGTGTTCTGAGCAGGAGCAGCTATGGTAGAAATATGAATTTTGTGAGCCAATGACACAGCAGTGAGAACTTAAAATGATCATCGATTTGATGCCTTTCAAACTCCGGCAACCATGCTCAATGTTAGAAGATACAAATTGGAGGAATTTGCAGCTTGGTGGAATCTGATATCCTGTTGCTCAACGTTCCTGAACCACTGTGTCGATATGCCTCTCATCTGCTAAACAATGGTAGATTTATGTTTCAACTTCAATTTTCTTTTCTGAGCACTATGGATAGCTCCCTAGCCCAGAATTATATGAAACAGCCATGAATTGTACGAGAATGAGAATTCCACAATCTGCAATTTCCCCTCTCAGTCATATATTGTTCCCACCTGAAATGATACCAGTTTTCATTCATTGTAACTGAGTCAAAATCCTGACACTCTCAACTTAGCAGCTCTGTGAGTGTACTGACAGCCAGCCAAGAAGGCAGCTTATCACAACTGTCTCAAAGACTGCTAATAAAGGACAAGAATTGTTGGCCTCACCAATAGTGCTGTTACCATAGAGGTGAATAAATTAGTTTCCTAAACATGCCATGAAATGGAAAGTGGTTGAGGATTGTCATGAACTAGTTAAGCAGATGTCTTTGTAATAGAGACGGGCAGGTTTGAAAATTAAAGCATTTCTACTTTGTATTTAATGACAGTGCTGAGCATTTCACAGGCTATAACTGCACTGCAGGCTCATGTCCACTGGGCACTGAGAGACCTTGTTTCACATGAGTACATCTACAGTCAGTAGTCTGTCCTTCATCTGTTATTCCTGAATGAGTGAAGTTTGGGTCTCAAGAGATGAAGGGTAAAGAGGTGACTATTAATAAAGTATGCCCTCGTCACATTTTTGTACATAATTGAATAAATTCTTTCATTGCTGTACAATACAATGGTAATTAATGTTTTCCTAAACTTTTCTCCAGAGGTTAATTGAAATCTTCATTTAATAAATTCAGAAAATGACACTGATCCCAATTAGCATTTTTTGCAATTACATCTAAGCAAATAAATACCACAGACACTTTTAAATGGTGTTAGCAGTAAGATAACATGTTTTTCAGTTTGACATATAATTAAGCAATACATCATTTCTGAATTCCTTGGTGTGTTTAAGTTCACAAAGCTGTCCTAAAAGTAGACACTTAAAGAAAAACATTTGTGGTAGGTATTTTTGTGTATCTGTGGTTATAATATCTCTCTGAAGGTTTCTGTGCATATGTGGGTTGTTTTCTGTTTACTTTTACTGAATCAGAGAACTGTTGAGGCTTCCATCTGTAGAGATGACAGTTGAAAAATTAGTAAATAAAAGAAAAGCTTCAGGCTGAGTAGCAGAATGGTAAAGGACATTGCTACTTCAATGTGATAAAATGCTGAATTCAGTCAATAATTATTTGTTTTTTTTAATTTCTTGTTTCAATTGATTGTTGAGATTGCCCATTCCAGACTAACACTTCCTCAGAAATGAAAAACTTCACATCCCTCCTGAAAGCTGCTTGGCTTACCGAAGGTCAAGTTTAACAATTAACTACTGATATAGTAAACCCTTTCTGCAGACTACAAAAGATGCTCACTGCATCTTCTGCCAATCTAGGCAATGGAGAGTTTTCTACTGCAACATTAACCAATACACTACTCATCTGGATTTAATGACAAATACAATCATGCACAATTGTTCATATCCTGCAGTGATCCATCTTGCATATGTGGCACAAATCATGAGCTCTCAAAAGCAACATCATGAACAATTTGTGTGACAATGTGCAAACACTGTTTTGTAGCCAAAGCCAACATTGTCTTTTTCAAGTTTCTATATTTGGTTGTATAAATTGTGTTACTTGGATTATATTCTTGTGAACAAGTTAGCTTGAAATAACAACCAAATAGGATACACAATAAATTAGCAGAAAATGTATGAGAACAAAGAAAATCTGAAATGAAAGTTGGCTCCAATCCCCAAATGTATTCAAATCTTTCTCAAGTAATAATTGACATAATATGGCACACTGTGCTTTTATTTCTGATGATGACAACAGTCTAATTGTTGTATTATTAATATGAAAGCATCATTCCCACAAAGCATGTTATGCACAATGCCAAGGTCATTTTGGAGATCTAGCACAATCACTTATTTTAGCATGCTCTTTCATGCTTCCTGCCTTCTGACATGCAAGTGAATTGGTGGTGATTTAGTGTTGGAACAAGTGAAAAGGATTTATGAATTTTGACCTGTGCAGGATACAGACTGACATGCACTAAGTAGCAATACAATGGGTTATTTCTGAATTAATTTTCTACATTAATATTGAATGTTGTGGTGTTCAGGTGCAGTAATACCATGAAGGTTTATTTTGTTGCCAAATACATCTCTATGACACATTCTTGCTTAGCTGCAACAAATTACTTCCTAAATTATTTTTCAGGATTTTGTGAGAAATCTTTACATAAGAATGTCTGGATCCAGGCATCCTAACCACCTATCCACTCAATAAACGGTTATATGTACATATGATGTGAACTGACACAGCAGTAAAGAAATCAGAAATTCAGCAAATTATCGACATATTTGATTTAATTTATACTTCAAGTCAAATTTGCCCCACTTTTCCTATAAATGGATAACATATTAATGTTAGTTATAGCTAAAATATTGAAGACAGTTCTTTCCAGTTAAGGGACATGATTTTCTTTTCCGAGGTGGAGGTCATCTTCAGGACTAGAAAGTTTATATTGTTCTGATAATGACCTGTACAAATCTTTGATTGACATGAATTCCAGACTAGAATTCAAGGGGCCAACAAGGTCAATGCACAAGTGAAACATCTTTCAATCTAATCCCTTCTGAAAGAAAGAAACAGCTTTCAGGAAAGGTTTTCATCTTCAGGATGGGATGTAAAAGGTGCTGTTACTTGCACCTGGAAGAAGTTATTTTGGAAACTGCCAAACAAGGCAGTTTAAAACTATTCCCTGTGTTTAGGGATCACCAAATTAAATGTCAGGCTACAGTAGGAGCATGAGGCTTTAAGAAAATAATCAGACTACAGTGTTCGAGAAAAAATGATTTTGGTAATGGTTATTATTTAGATCATGCAGCCAAATAAACATTAGATTAGAAATGTGAAGTATATTGCTTGCCCTATCCTAGGCTTGACTTCAAAGATATTTTCATCGTACTGATAAAAAAAACACAATATTAATTTCCCCTAATGATATTTCAGTTTTGCTACCTGCAGGGATGCATCATTCTGTTAGAGTTTGCATTGAATATAATATTTATAGGTGGTTTAAGTGATAAGCACATTTATGCCATATAAACAAGATGGGTGTGAATTTAACAATTTTTAGAAAAATTGATATGTGCATATGAAACAGTGAATCACTAGAAAATGTTTGGATGTGATCTCCTCCTTGCATAGCAGATGTTAGAGCCAACCTAAAATGCCCAGGCTGAGGAATGAAAAAGTAATTTATTTTGAAGGAACACTTCTGAAGAGCTTTCAAAGTATGTATTTTTATCAATTTATCCATACTCTGAAAGATTATTTTATGTTGGGATTCCAACTAGCATTTTCATGCCTGAAGGACAAATCCAATCAAATGTAACCATGCATGTAGTTGATGAAATAAAAAAAAAACTTTAGGCAAAATATCACAATAACCAAAGTGGAAACTAATGTTGAATAACTGCTCAATCACTGGATAGTTTTAAATCACAGATATGCAAAATATTTCCTATGTAACACAGGTCTATGCAGAACTCAAATACTAAAAGCTAAATTCTTTAGCTTTCCTGATTACCTTTCAATTTTAATTATCAACAATTTTAAATAAGCCACGAGTTTGAACTTGCCTTTTTATCCTTATTATAACAACACTATATGACACACTCCTGTTGATTTATGGCTCAATCAGAAAGACCTTTATTGTGGTGTCTCCATCGTATATAATGTCACATGGCCACAACAGATGCCTCTTTTCACAGACATTTGTTTCTTTTCTCGCACAGTTTCTATCTTGTAGGTTGTTCCCACCAACAATTAAACTTTGTTCTTCTAGCATGTGGACTAAGCCAGAAAAAATAAGAATATTCTCCCTCATTTGTAGTGGTGGAGGGAATATTTTATCATGGATTTGTGCTCTATTCAACATTGCACTGTACTGGACATGGCACAGACTTGCACTTTGCATCATTAGAATTAATTATTTTCAAGACAAAATTACAATGTGCTGTCTAAGTAGTGGGCTGGCATCCAGTGGTGCACTTGTGCCCAGATGCAGTGACCTCCTGCTTTTACTGTAAATATTTTGTCACTGACTCTGAAGCTTGAATTTGGACTCTACTCCAGTAATCACCAGCAAGAGTAAACCACAGCACCAGTGCTGAATAATGGATTGCTATCCACTGGGCATACTTGCATCTATAAAATAAATTATTCTGAAAGTAAAAGCCATGAAGAAGGCTGTGGAAATCCACTTTGGCTACTCAGGAAATTTATATGGAAATTTACCTAAATTAAGACCTCCCAAAATTCAAAATTATGAAAACATAAAACTTAACTGAGCCAGCGAATAATTATGTACTTGCCTCTGTGAGTGTTTTTTCAGTGATTTGTATTTCATCCTGTCTTTGTGAACTAGCTGTTTTTTTAGACTGAATATATCTCATTCTGCTACCAGTACATGGAGTTAAAATTAAATCCAATATAATTTTTGTCATTTTTAGGTAATGGAAAATCAAATGGCAAAGTACTGGGAAAAGTAATTATTTAGTCAGTTAATTTACGCAGCAGTTTGTTGTACTGCACACTTCCCCACCCTATTGCCTGCCAAATTGATGTCTGTGTTGTTTACAGTTCATTACATTCCTTGTCAGGCAACTGAATTCAGGGACTTCAATACAGTATTAAAAACCAGTGAGAGAGACCTGTTTCTAAGGACATTTCATCTTTTTGAATTGTTCCTTTTGTGATTTTCTCAATTTAACTGTTTTATTTGGAAAACTTTCCAGTGAATTAATTTACAGTGTCCAGTTGTGTCACAAAGTGATAGTTGCATGATTTTTTCAGAATAACTGTGGTTTGGTGAGTTCAGGCTTTGAACAGGGAAGTTTGTTGTGCAGTAACATCATTAAGATCCAGCCACCAATGTAAAGTACAAAGGGAGGCTGAATCAATTTCCAGTGGAATTTAACATTATTACAATAATGTTTTGGGAAAAAGTCTCTGATTGGACTGCACCAAGTAGGCTTTGCAGCAAATAGAGTGATAGAGTCATAAAGCTGTGCAGCATGGAAACAGACCCTTCGGTCCAACTCATCCATGCCGACCAGCTATCTTAACCTCGTCTAGTCCCATTTGCCAGCACTTGGCCTATATCCCTCCAAGCCCTTCCTATGCATATACCCATCCAGATGCCTTTTAAATGTTGCAATTATACCAACTGCCATGACTTCCTCTGGTGGCTCATGCCATACACACACCACCCTCTATGTGAAGTTGTTGCCCCTTAGGTCCCTTTTATATCTTTCCCCTCTCACCCTAAACCTATGCCCTCTAGTTGTGGACTCCCTCACCCCAGGGAAAATACCTTGTCTGTTTATCCTATCCATGCCCCTCATGATTTTACAAACCTCTATAAGGTCTCCGATGCTCCAGGGAAAACAGCCTCAGCCTATTTAACCTCTCCCTACAGTTCAAATCCTCCAACCCTGGCAGAATTCTTGGAAATCTTTTCTGAACCCATCCAAGTTCCACAACATCCTTCCGATAGGAAGGAGACCAGAATTGGATGCAATGTTCCAAAAGTGGCCTAACCAATGTCCTGTACAGCTGCAACATACCTCCCTACTGCTATAGCAGTCAGGCAGCTTCCAAGGAGCAGGAGAATCAATGCTTCAGGCATAAGTCCTTCACGAGCCCTTTCCTGATGAACAGCTTATGCCTGAAACGTCAATTCTCCTGCTCCTTGGATGTTGCCTGATCTGCTGTGCTTTTCCAGCACCACGCTCCCAATTCTGATCTCCAGCATCTGCAGTCCTCACTTTCTCCTCCCAATTCCTACACTCAATGCTCTGACCAATAAAGGAAAGCATACCAAATGCCTTCTTCACTATCCTATCTACCTGCCACTCTACCTTCAAGGATCTGTGAACCTGCACTCCAAGGTCTCTTTGTTCAGTAACATTCCCTAGGACCTTACCATAAAGTGTATGTCCTGCTCTGATTTGCTTTTCCAAAATGCAGCATCTCACATTTATCTAAATTAAACTCTATCTGCCACTCCTCAGCTCATTGGCCCATCTGATCAAGATCATGTTATAATCTGAGGTAACCTCCTTCGCTGTCCACTACACCTCCAATTTTGGCCAGGCCAAAAAAAACCTATAGACTTAAACTATCATTTCCTCATGTTTAGAAGCCCAACAGTAAAAGAAAATGCCAGTTATCAATGACATTTTTAGCTGCTTACAAGTGCTGAAAGGTGGTTAAGTTGTTAAGAAGTAAATATCTGCAATACTTCATTAAATGTCTCAATCGTCTAACTGTATCAAGTCTCAGCTTAAAATCTTAACTACTGGGGCTGTGTTAAATTCCAGGTTTGAAAAGACTGCACAATTATTGTTCAAAGCTCTATTCACTGTGTGTAGGATGTTTGTTTTATTCAATCTTGACTATCTCATTTTTGGTAGAAATTTGACAATGGGTTGAATTTCACTATGTTGCATTGAAATGAGTACAGAAATGTCAGGATGCCAACATTATTATTAATTTTGAACAGCCTAACTGGAGAGACACTTTAGCTGAAGCACGTGTATTTTTAACAGGTACAAATTGCAGTGAATATCTAGTAGGTTTAATACTGAAATAGAGGACAGGAAGCTAATTAAACACAAGGTGAGAGCAAGTACCTTAATTAGCAAGAGGCCCTCAACTCCAGCATCAAAGCTTTTGAATCATTCCATCTAATCCTTAACCCTTTCAGTACTGATTTTGTTTACATTTTCAGCTTAAAATTCCTTTCCTGATATTTTTGTTCCACTTCCAGATGGTAGTTTAAGTGTTGATATTATAGACAATGAATAGAACATGGAAAACCACAGAGATTTTTTTGTGAGCTAAAGTCTGAATCCATGAAGATTACCTATGCTCAGGGATTTTGTAATTGTAGGGCTTAGATAGTATCAGATGGCTATTTCACTGGTACAGCATGACAGCCACGTCTAATCCTGTCTTTACCCACATGTGCTTAGACAATACGCACTTACAGAAAGAAATACTGGATGGTGATTTATTGCAAGAAACTAGATGAATTTCTCCTCCCCAGTCAATCTGTATCCTGGTCAATTCTAAGTCTCTCCATTACTGTTGCAGTTCTGGTTAGCTAAATCACTTGAAACTGCATATCAAACACACGCGTTTTTTTAGTCCATGTTAGATCAGTTCTTGATTAAGTAGCTCCTTTCATCTTCATGGGAGGTCCATTCAGGATGTATTAATGGTAGATTTGTGCAGAGGCATCTGGGTGTCTTTGTGCAGGAACTGCAGAAAGCTGGTATGCGAGTGCAGCATATAATTTTTAGATTAGATTAGATTAGATTAGATTACAGTGTGGAAACAGGCCCTTCGGCCCAACAAGTCCACACCGACCCGCCGAAGCGAAACCCACCCATACCCCTACATTTACCCCTTACCTAGCACTACGGGCAATTTAGTATGGCCAATTCACCTGACCCTGCACATCTTTGTGATGTGGGAGGAAACCGGAGCACCCGGAGGAAACCCACGCAGACACGGGGAGAACGTGCAAACTCCACACAGTCAGTCGCCTGAGGCGGGAATTGAACCCGGGTCTCTGGCGCTGTGAGGCAGCAGTGCTAACCACTGTGCCACCGTGCCGCCCACAATATGCAAGGCAAATGGAATCCTGGGATTTATTGCAAAAAGCCCGGATTATAAAAGTAGTGTTGTTACAATTATATAAGGCATTGGTGAGACCACGTCTGGAATATTGTGTTCAGTTTTGGTCTCATTACATGAGGAAGGATGTGGTGGCATGAAAGGCAGTTCTGAGGAGGTTCACCAGACTGATTCGGGGATGAAAGGGTGTTGTATGAAGAATAGTTCAATAGCTTGGGCTTGTATTCATTGGCATTCAGAAGAATGTTGGACGATGTGGTTGAGGTATGTAAAATGCTAAAGGGGATCGATAAGGTGAGCATTGACGAGATGTTCCCCTGTGGGAATGTCTCGAATAAGAGGTCATAGATACAGAGTGTGAGGAGATAGGTTTGAAAATAAGATGAGAAGAATCTATTTCTCTCAGAGGATTGTAAATCAGTGGAACTCACTCCCCAGAGTGCAGTGGAGGTAGAATCAATCAAAAGATTCAAGAAAGAAATAGGTATGTTTCTGATGAAAAGTAGAATAAAGGGCTATGGGGAGCACAGAGAAAAATGGAGTTAAGACAGGAAAGGATCAGCTATGGCCATATTAAGTGGTAGAGTGGGCTTGAAGGGCTCAATTGCCCACTCTGAATTCCTATTTTCCTAAATTTTAGCAATCTCAGATTATTCTATTGCAAGCTAGATTGCCACATCTACTGGTATCAGAGAAAGTTTGTTTGAAATAATTCATCTTTTGCCTTTGCTTTGTTTTGAGCCTTTCTAGTGACGAGTGACAGGTGAAAGGGTCTCTATACAAGAGAATCGTCATAGATAGCAAGAAGGTTTATTGCATGATAGGAAAGAATATTACTAGTTTTGATTAAGCATAATTACTCGAATCATGGAGATTGGACAAATCCGTTTGTTCACTGCAAAAGCTATAGAGTACAACTCCTTGACACCACCTCCAGGCTGTGTCACATCATTAGGAAGCCTTCAGAAATGAAATAACAAGAATCCAGAAAAACTATATTCCTGTCAGGGTGAAAGGAAAAACTGGTAGGTATAGGGAATGCTGGATGACTAAAGAAATTGAGGGTTTGGTTAAGAAAAAAAAGGAAGCAAAAAGAAAGATTCCTGAAGAAGGACTCATGCCTGAAACATCGATTCTTCTGCTTCTTGGATGCTGCCTGACCTGCTGCGCTTTTTCAGCAACACATTTTCAGCTCTGATCTCCAGCATCTGCAGTCCTCACTTTCTCCAAGGAAGCATATGTCAGGTATAGACATGATAGATCGAGTGAATCCTTAGAGTATAAAGGAAGTAGGAGTATACTTCAGAGGGAAATCAAGAGGGCAAAACGGGGACATGAGATAGCTTTGGCAAATAGAACTAAGGAGAATCCATAGGGATTTTACAAATATATTAAGGACAAAAGGGTAACTAGGGAGAGAATAGGGCTCCTCAAAGATCAGCAAGGTGGCCTTTGTGTGGAACCGCAGAAACTGGGGGAGATACTAAATGAATATTTTGCATCAATATTTACTGTAGAAAATGATATGAAAGATATAGACTGTAGGGAAATAGATTGTGACATCTTGAAAAATGTCAAGATTACAGAGGAGGAAGTACTGGATGTCTTGAAACAGATAAAGGTGGATAAATCCCTAGGACCTGATCAGGGGTACCGGAGAAATCTGTGGAAAGCTAGACAAGTGATTGCTGGGCCTCTTGCTGAGATATTTGTATCATCGATAGTTACAGATAAGGTGCTGGAAGACTGGAGGTTGGCAAACGTGGTGCCAATGTTTAAGAAGGGCAGTAAAGACAAACCAGAGAACTATAGACCAGTGAGCCTGACCTCGGTGGTGGGCAAGTTGTTGGAGGGAATCCTGAGGTACAGGATGTACATGTATTTGGAAAGGCAAGGACTGATTCAGGATAGTCAACATGGCTTTGTGCGTGGGAAATCATGTCTCACAAACTTGATCGAGTTTTTTGAAGAAGTAACAAAGAGGATTGATGAGGGCAAAACAGTGGATGTGATCTATATGGACTTCAGTAAGGCGTTCGACAAGGTTCCCCATGGGAGACTGATTAACAAGGTTAGATCTCATGGAATACAGGGAGAACTAGCCATTTGGATACAGAACTGGCTCAAAGGTAGAAAACAGAGGGTGGTGATAGAAGGTTTTTTTCAGACTGGACGCCTGTGACCAGTGGAGTGCCACAAGGATCAGTGCTGGGTCCTCTAACTTTTGTCATTTATATAAATGTTTTGGATGCGAGCATAAGAGGTGCAGTTAGTAAGTTTGCAGATGACACCAAAATTGGAGGTGTAGTGGACAGCGAAGAGGGTTACCTCAGATTACAACAAGATCTGGACCAGATGGGCCAATGGGCTGCGAAGTGGCAGATGGAGTTT
>NC_057724.1:21855386-21865154 GCF_004010195.1 Chiloscyllium plagiosum
GTACACTTAATGGTAAGGTCCTAGGGAGTGTAGCTGAACAAAGAGACCTTGGAGTGCAGGTTCATAGCTCCTTGAAAGTGGAGTTGCAGGTAGGTAGGATAGTGAAGAAGGCGTTTGGTATGCTTTCCTTTATTGGTCAGAGTATTGAGCACAGGAGTTGGGAGGTCATGTTGCAGCTGTACAGGACATTGGTTAGGCCTCTGTTGGAATATTGCATGCAATTCTGGTCTCCTTCCTATCGGAAAGATGTTGTGAAACTTGAAAGGGCTCAGAAAAGATTTACAAGGATGTTGCCAGGGTTGGAGGATATGAGCTATAGGGAGAGGCTGAACAGGCTGGGGCTGTTTTCCCTTGAGTGTTGGAGGCTGAGGGGTGACTGTATAGGGGTTTACAAAATTATAAGGGGCATGGATAGGGTAAATAGGCAAAGTCTTTTCCCTGGGGTTGGGGAGTGTAGAACTAGAGGGCATAGGTTTAGGTTGAGAGGGGAAAGTTATAAAAGAGACCTCGGGGGCAACCTTTTCACACTGAGGGTGGTACGTGTATAGAATGAGCTGCCAGAGGAAGTGGTGGGACTGGTACAATTGCAACATTTAAGAGGCTGGGTGCTGGTAGGTGGGAATAGATTGGGTTGGGATATCTGGTCGGCATGGATGGGTTGGACTGAAGGGTCTGTTTTCATGCTGTACATCTCTATGATTCTATGACTCTAGAATGGATGGAGCCAATGCAACATGTATATTAACCCCGTCAGAAAAATTAGCTTATATACCTACAACTATCTCAACTTATCTTGAATCACATCAGAAGAATAACACTATATATGCTGAAAATGCTGGAAATACCCAACAGGTCTGGCAGCATCTGGGCAGAGAGAAAAAAGTTAAAATTTCAGGTTAATTTCATCAGACCTGACTTGAATTCCTGACCATGTCACATTCACAAGATTCTTACTTCTTTCCTACATTCTAATGCTCACAGCTGTTACCTTGCAGAAATAATATTGTATCTCATCGATACTTAGCAAAACATTTCACAACTACTGTTGAAGTCAAGTTAGTTTTGTTTTACATATACACACCATTGAGTAAAATAGATTTATAATCTCTGGTGCTTAGGATGAGTGATGATCTCATTGAAACATATTTGATTCCAAAGGGGTTTGATAGAAGTTGCTTCCCCTGGCTGAGAAATCTGGAACACAGATGCATAGCCTCAGGATAAAGGATTTATGTCAGCACTGTGCTAAAGAAATGCAGAAAGTTTTTTTCAATATAAATGCACAGAGTTCTTTCGATGGTCTAATTGATAAAAACAGAGAAATACAAGGGTCGAGATAAAGATGATACCAGATTTGATGTCAACTTGTGTTGAGTTTGTTGATTTCAGCTGCAGTAGTTTTAAGGGACATATTTTTCTGATTTAAATATGTGAATTACTTCGGTACAGTTTAGGTATTAGCCTCCCTATGGTAGTAAAGAGGTTAAAAATAAATTGGTTAAGGTTTCTGCTCCTGATCTTGTCAAGTGATTGTTGTTCAAATGTCTATGTTTCAGATGACAAGATCAGCATCCACAGTGATGTGTGCCCTTCTTACTTAACCCATGCTCCAATGGTCAAATGATCTGTCAACACTCACTGTCCATCTTTATATTTATAATTCTACTTGAGTAAAACCACAGTGGGTGACAATAAGAGAACATTTGCAGACCAGCATGGATCCATGTCTTTGAAACAAAAGGGGAGACTGGATAGTTTAAAAAACACACACTGAAAAAATAGAGAAGTAAGTATAAAATAAAATGCATTTGATGCAAAATTCCTCAAGGGAGCAAAAGACCAATTTCTAACAAGGAGCTTGAAACCTTTGCAAGGAAGCCAGTTGATGAGATTGCAGACTGTTTTGCTCCAGCTTTTATATTATTGTGGTGCAGTTGGAAATTTGGTCAGATCTTCTGAAATCTCCCCTCTCGATATCAAAAAAAACATACTGGGGGAAATTCTAGAACTACTTCAACAACCGCCAGGTGTGAGGCATGTTAAAAGACTTACAGAAAGCACTGAGTCAAACGTCCCTAAAGTTTTCTTAAGGCCACAGAATTTCTCTGTAAGGGAACTGTCCAATATGGGGCCAACATAGTGAAGTGGATCTCACTTGAGTCTGATGAAATTGTGTGCAGGTATTTGAGGATCTTCAGGATCACTGTCTTTTTATCAAGTGACAAAACTCCATGGGTCTTGCCCTTTTTTTTAAGCTCTGTACCTTTTCCAGCCTTGCAACTCTTCAAGATCTCAGTTCACCCCACTACTTCTAACTTCTTGCACATCTCCAGTTCTATCAATCCAGTCCTGGCAGCTGTGACTTCAACAGCTGGGCCTAAATTTTTGAAAATCCCTCCATAAAACTCTCCTACTCTTGGCCTCTCTGCTCTCATTAAAAACTGTTAATTTGTCTTTAAACTTAATATCCCCTTATGTGGGCTCATTTTCAAATCGTCCTAAATAAAATTATCCCTGAACCACCTTGGAACATCTGACTTTCAAAGGTGCTCTATTAATCCAAATTGTTGTTCTTGTAAATACTCAGCATGCAACTGGCAAACAGAACAGCAGGCATTGTGAGTAATGAATTATAGACAAAAATGATCCAAAATTCTTTCTTTCAGGTGGATTCTTTAGGTGGGGATAGAGAATTCAGAAAAAGCTCTCTTGTATATATTTAAACCTACCTTGATCTGGTTCCATTCCTGACAGAAGCCAATGTAACTCTGTTGGTGGAAGTGTTTCCATATAAATTCCAAACAAATTCATTTTTGTTACTTAATTTCCATGGAAACTTCAGAGATTAGTGAAGGAAATGGTATGTCTTTATGCAGGGTCACTTACAAATTACATTTTAAATAGTTTCCTCATGATTACAGCACAATTACACCTCAGCTAGAAGATAGATGGTTTAGTTTCCTTTTTCAGTTGAATGTGAAAGTTTTGCAAAGGAAAAAGTCTTAACTGATTTATAATCTCTATCACATTTTCACTTTTAAAAATGAACATTCTGCAAGTTAGAGAAGGAATATAATATTCCAAGCTTCTGTCTATATTTAGTTGTCCATTCAATCAGAAAAGTGTACTGTCAGTCACTTGATTATGGATGTTTTCCTACATGAAGTACATTTTTAAAAAATGTATGAATATGAAGAATTAATGGAAATAAAGGACTTAGATTTTTTTTAACGCATCTTATTATGTCTTCTAAATCAAGCACTTCACAACCACAAATATTCATTGTTATTATGCAAAAGTATGCAAAAACTGTCCTGCACTGCAAAGTATGCAAACAACAATTTATCAGTAGCTACAAAAATATTTGTTCTTTTTGTCTCTATACTAAAAAGATAATGCATAACTGATTTTTAAGTATTGTCTCATGGAAATGATGTAAAATAGTGCTCTCTGAATTGTTTAAATTAGTCAGCTAATAAACTCTTTGTCATTGAGGGGTACAGATCAGAAATGAATTTTATTTTCAATCCGTAATTTGTGCTACATTGGCTATGTGGAGGCAGGAGAGTAGCTGTCAGATACTGCAGTTTGCCTCAGTGCTCCTCACAGCGAGGGAAGGGAAAATATTCACTACCCCTAACCCTGATGGACAGTTTGTGAGACTGGACATGGTGAGGACGGGCTTGAATTTATTGAAACAATCAAATCATTGTGAAGGGCTCACAATATAGGCTCACACCTGGTAACTTGTACAAAGTGCCAGACGATGGCTTGAGCCCAGGCATGGTTGGTTACTTCACCTCTTTGTGTGCAGCCATGGAATTTGAACAGAAACGTTAAAGCCAGAAGGAATCTGAATTTAGACATAATTGAACATTTATAAATAACATTGTGGATTTTGGATTATTTGGAACAAGACATTCAGGAAAAATTTCATCCCAAATAGATAACTATAATATTTACCAACAGAAAATATATTTCTGCTTTAAATGTGAAGGCATTTACTTGCAATACCTTCTTTTCACAATCGAGATGATTGTTAAAATAAACAGAATGATTCCTGGAAGAACATTTTTGTGTTATATAAGTTTAATATAAATGAAGTTCAAGGAATCTGTTTAGTTAAAGATTTATGTTGAGATTATTTACAACTAAATTAATACATACAAAGGCAACATAATCTCCAAACACAGCCTGTGCCTTGGGCACTGCAGTATAGAAAGACTGTGATCATCTGGTGACAACCAGGTAGTTGGCTTTTTTGACTGTTGGTCTCTTAAAGAGACATCACTGCAAAGAAGATAAGACAATATCCACTTTTTCCCTGAAGATAACTGTTGTAAAAACATATACGCTTCTACACTGTTAGTTATATAAGATAGAGATTGTGAAATGTACAAGTGTAGAAGTCGAGTCCTTATATTGTTTTTTGCAGTTTGACATGTATTTTTGATCTTGTTTTGGTGTAATCTTCTGCAAATGTGGATTTTGCCCTTGGCTGTCATTGGTCTGCAGACATGTTACAGTGTTTTGATTGATGTTCCGGTGTTCCACCATACTGTCATCTCGATGTGTTCTTTCGCTTTCATGCAGAAAATTTTAAAAATGTATAATTGTTTAGAAGTAAAATGTTTGCACTGATTTTACATCATTTTTCTTCACTATTAACAATCCCTTTGTCTTTCACACTGGACTTTTATACCTTTTGCTCCTCCTCTGCTAATGTGAAAAGTATATGAAAAAAACCTTTTTCCAACACTTTTCGGTTTTGAAGAAGATTCATACCAAATACAAAACATTAATTCTGTTTCTCGCTCCATAGATATTTATCTAGCAACCTCTGTGTTTGATTCATATTTGCTATCCATCCAGTCTGGAGACAAAAGTGGCTACTCCAAACTTGAGATTCAACCCCTTCAGTGCAGGATCTTGTATGGCCATTGTTTCAAGGAGAGCTTTAGATGTTGTCAATGTGGATATACCCTGATTGCACTGGCCTTCTTTAGCATTCACATAACTGAACAACACCAGTCTGTTATCTTCAAACTATGACTCCTCGTACCAGTCAATCCTGCCCTGGGGAAAAGTCTCTAGCTATTGATTCGATCTATTTCAATCATTATCTTGTATACCTCGATCAGGTCTCCTCTCTTCCTCCTTCTCTCCAGAGAGAAAAGTCCGAGCTTATTCAACCTTTCTTCATAAGGCAAGCCCTCCAGTCCAGGCAGCATCCTGGTAAACCTTCTTTGCACCCTCTCCAAAGCCTCTGTATCTTTCCTATAGTAGGGCGACCAGAACTGAACACAATATTCCAAGTGTGGTCTCACCAGGGATTGTAGAGCTATAGCAAAACCTCGCAGTTCTTAAACTCAATCCCCCTGTATTCCTGGTCCCTTTTGCCACAATAGTCACAATGTTGAGGGCCCTACACACTGATAGTCCTGCCGCTGCTGTTCTGCTTTTTCTGCCAGATAAAATATTCAGCAGGTCTGGTAGCATCTATGGAGAGAAATCAAAGCCAACATTTCAGGCCCAGTGACCCTTCATCAGAATGTTCTGTTGAGCTTTTCCAGCAATTTATGTTATGATTGCTGATTTCCAGCAACCATAGTTCTTTCAGTTTTTATTCATATAAAATATTTGTGGTTTCCACATGAAATTGCCACAGATACATTGCATTCAGTTGTATGCAGTTAATTTAGTGGTTGTTGGTTTTACCATCGAATTCCAACAGTCCTGGTATGCATCCTTCAAAAATTGGATGTGTACGATTTTGGCACTAACTCCTCTGTTAATCTTGGTTTGGAATGTGCATTTGCCAGTTTTCTTTGGGAAAATAATGTTGATTGTGATAAGAATTTCTAGTTTGCAGACATTTCTAGACAATGTGTTACATTCACTATGTGGAGAGCCTGTTAAACCTCTGGTTGGAAGTTGTTCCATTGTGAATCTTGATTCAAACCTGTTTTGCTGTGAACTTTGTATCTGAGTTTACATTTATACAGATCTCTAGCACATTCTTTCCTGTAGTTGCCATACTGAACCAATCTTCTTTTTGGTTGTACCTTGCCTATGGCTACACTTTTAGAGCCAGATCTCCTACGCAGACAGGCACAGTGTACATTTGTACTACAAGCCTTGCACAGATCATTGAATGCAGGACCACTTTGCAAACTTGCCACACAATGTGTTTGCTTTCTTTTGTCCGGTCTGCCGTATTTATATGACTCTTGCTGTCTCAATTGCTTTCAGGTGTTCTTGTCCTCCTTTAAATGCTTCAAATTGTCTTCCATCTACCAGCTGTGAATCAGCTTTGACTTCTCTTTTATTTCCGACAAGAAGTCCCCTTTTGGAATGAGGCCAGACACCAACCCCATTACCCATTTCAACAGTTCTATCTCTGAAAAGATATCTTCATTGTCCTTGTTATGTCATCTACTGACAAATTGATCAAATCATTCCTGTGGCTTTTGCCATTAGGACATCAATTCTAAGTGATAAATTCTAAAATTGACTCTTCTGTTCAGCTGGTCTTCTAGAACTCTCCATATCTTTGCAGGATCCTACCAATAAACCCAACATATTAACTCTTGCAAATTCTCATTACCGATGGAGCTCAGTATCTTCACAGCTTGTTGAGCCAGTTCCTGCATCTGCATAGTCACATCCTTTGTTGGAAAAGTTTGAACTTAGTAAGTAGATCTGTGTTTGTCCAGGTTACAACAGGAGAAGTCTTTCTGTTGTTTTGTCTTTTTACTCTGTATTTAAGTTTCTGCATTCCTCCTTCTGTGTTGTCAGCAGTGTATTTAGTGTTCTTTTCTATTTTTTGGCTTAATTTCTTTTAGTACTTTTATCTGTTGGCTCTGCACTGTTCGTAAATGCAGTTCACTTTTTTCAATATTTGAATTGAGAAACACTTTGTCTTAGTAGAGCATGGGTTTGAATCATGAGGCCGTTCATATTTGAAAGAATCTTTAGATAGAAGCTGGCTGCCTAAGTAAACCTGGCCAACTTGGGAAATATTCACAGTTTGCAAAGAAATTCTAGTTTCTTCTGTTTTCTGCATTATGTGAACTTCTGAACTGCATTTATATTTTGTTTGCAGCTTACCCCTTGGCCTTCAAGTACGTGAAGCCACTTTCTTCTTTGTGCTTTTTTAAAAAAGAGAGCACATTATTCAAATGTAACACAAAGACATTCCACAGATTCAGTTTACTTGAAGATCACTGATGTTTTTATGTACAGCTAACCTGATTTATACAATATAGGGTAATCGGCAAACACAACCTGTGCCTCAAGCATGACAGTGCAGACAGCATGTGGTCATGTGAAAATGTCTGGGTGCTTGATCATTTGCATTTTGACCACTTAATAAGACATCACTCCAAAGATGATAACATAACAATTCTTACAAAACTATCATAATTTTTGCTTGGAGACCCTGCAGCCTTCAGGACTCAATATCAAGTTCAATAACTTAAGAGTTCTGAGCATGTTTTCCTATGTCCCTATCCTAAACTCAAGACACCAGACTTTGTCATTGCATGCCAACTTTGACAAGGGGGTCCCTGAAATGTCCACCTTCTTCCTCAACCAAGGATTCCCCAGCACCATTGTTGACTGAGCCCTCAACTGGGTTTGACCCATTTCTATACATCAGTCCTCAACCCCTCTCTCCCCATTCCACAACAGTGATAAGGTCCCACTTGACCTCACCTACCATCCCACCAGCATCCACATCCAGAGGATCATTAGTCGCAATTTCTGTCACTTACAGCCGGATGCCACCATAACAAGCATATTCCCTCCCCTTCTTTTTCAGCCATTCACAAGGACTATTCCCTCAAGGACACCCTAGTTCCACTCCCCCACTCATTCAACATTCCCTCTCCCCCTCACAGCCCCACAGCACCTTACCCTGCAAATGCAGAAGGTGTAACACCTGACTGTATACATCCTTCTTCCTCAGTATCCAAGGGCCCAAACACACCTTTGAAGTGAAGCAGAGCTTTACCTGCACTTCACCGAATCTGGTCAAGACAGAGGGTGGTGGAGGGTGGTTTTTCAGACTGGAGGCCTGTGCCCAGTGCAGTGCCAAAAGGATCGGCATTGGATCCACTACGTTTCATCATTTATATAAATGATTTGGATGTGAGCATTTGGGTAGAGGTGACCTGTACAAGAAGGACGGATTGCACCTAAATTGGAAGGGGACTAATATACTGGCAGGGAAATTTGCTAGAACTGCTTGGGAGGATATAAACATGTAAGGTGGGGGGGGGCCCAGGGAGATAGTGAAGAAAGAGGACGGTCTGAGACGGGTACATCTGAGAACAGAAGTGAATCAAACAGTCAGGGCAGGCAGGGACAAGGTAGGACAAATAAATTAAACTGCATTTATTTCAATGCAAGAGGCCTAACAGGGAAGGCAGATGAACTCAGGGCATGGTTAGGAACATGGGACTGGGATATCCTAGCAATTACAGAAGCATGGCTCAGGGATGGACAGGATTGGCAGCTTAATGTTCCAGGATACAAAGGCTACAGGAAGGATAGAAAGGGAGGCAAGAGAGGAGGGAGAGTGGCATTTTTGATAAGGGATAGCATTACAGCTGTGCTGAGGGAGGATATTCCCGGAAATACATCCAGAGAAGTTATTTGGGTGGAACTGAGAAATAAGAAAGAGATGATCACATTATTTGGATTGTATTATAGACCCCCCCAATAGTCAGAGGGAAATTGAGAAACAAACTTGCAAGGAGATCTCAGCTATCTGTAGAATAATAGGGTAGTTATGGTAGGGGATTTTAACTTTCCAAACATCGACTGGGTCTGCCATAGTATTAAAGGTTTCGATGGAGAGGAATTTCTTAAGTGTGTACAAGACAATTTTCTGATTCAGTATGTGGATGTACCTACGAGAGAAGGTGCAAAACTTGGCCTACTCTTGGGAAATAAGGCAGGGCAGGTGACTGAGGTATCAGTGGGGGAGCACTTTGGGGCCAGCGACCATAATTCTGTTCGTTTTAAAATAGTGATAGAAAAGGATAGACCATATCCAAAAGTTGAAGTTCTAAATTGGAGAAAGGCCAATTTTGACGGTGTTAGGCAAGAACTTTTGAAAGCTGATTGGAGGCAGATGTTCGCAGGTAAAGGGATGGCTGGAAAATGCAAAGCCTTCTGAAATGAGATAACAAGAATTCAGAGAAAGTATATTCCTGTCAGGGTGAAAGGGAAGGCTGGTAAGTATAGGGAATGCTGGATGACTAAAGAAATTGAGGGTTTGGTTAAGAAAAAGAAGGAAGCCTATGTCAGGTATACATAGGATAGATCGAGTGAATACTTAGAAGACTATAAAGAAAGTAGGAGTATACTTAAGAGGGAAATCAGGAGGGCAAAATGGGGACATGAGATAGCTTTGGCAAATAGAATTAAGGAGAATCCATAGGGATTTTACAAATATATTAAGGACAAAAGGGTAACTAGGGAGAGAATAGGGCCCCTCAAAGATCAGCAAGGCGGCCTTTGTGTGGAGCCACAGAAAATGGGGGAGATACTAAATGAATATTTTGCATCAGTATTTACTGTGGAAAAGGATATGGAAGATATAGACTGTAGGGAAATAGAGGGTGACATCTTGCAAAATGTCCAGATTACAGAGAAGTGCTGGATGTCTTAAAATCGTTAAAGGTGGATAAATCCCCAGGACCTGATCAGGCATACCCAAGAATTCTGTGCGAAGCTAGAGAAGTGATTGCTGGGCCCCTT
>NC_057724.1:21867232-21871735 GCF_004010195.1 Chiloscyllium plagiosum
GTGCAATTCTGGTCTCCTTCCTATCGGAAAGATGTTGTGAAACTTGAAAGGGTTCAGAAAAGATTTACAAGGATGTTGCCAAGGTTGGAGGATCTGAGCAACAGGGAGAGGTTGAACAGGCTGGGGCTGTTTTCCCTGGAGCGTCGGAGGCTGAGGTGTGGCCTTATAGAGGTTTACAGAATTATGAGAGGCATGGATAGGATAAATCTCTTCCCTGGGGTGGGAGAGTCCAAAACTAGATGGTATAGGTTTAGGGTGAGAGGGGAAAAAATATAGAAGAGACCTAAGGGGCAACCTTTTCATGCAAAGTGCGGTTTGTGTGTTGAATGAGCTGCCAGAGGATGTGGTGGAGGATATTATAATTGCAACATTTCAAAGGCATTTGGATGGGTATATGAATTGGAAGGGTTTGGAGGGATATGAGCTGGGTGCTGAAAGGTGGGACTAGATTGGGTTGGGATATCTGGTCAGCATGGTTGGCTTGGACCGAAGGGTCTGTTTCCGCGTTTTACATCTCTATGACAGCATTCACAGCTCACAATGTGGTCTCATCTACACTGGGGAGACAAAGCATAGGCTGGGTGACCGCTTTGTGGAAAACCTGCGTCCTGCCTGCAAAGAAGACCCGAAACTTCCAGTTGCTTGTCACTTCAACACACCAGCGTATTCCCTGGCCAATGTCCCTTTCTCCAACGAATTGTAACACAAGCTAGAAGAACAGGACCTCATTTTGCACTTGTGAACTCCACAGCCTTCTGTGCTCAATATTGAGTTCAACAATTTTAGGACTTATCTCATATACTTACCCCAACTCCCCCACACCAGGCCTTGTTATCACATGGTCTGCTATTTCACACAACCCATTGTTATCCCCTTGCAGACCCCACTGGAATCCATTCCCTCTCTTGGAATGGCAGTTATCCACTCCTTTGTCCGTCCAATTTTTCTTCTCTCTCTTGGGGCTTGACCCCCAGCTATCATTTACTGCTTACCTACTCCCCCCACATCTGCGTAAAAAAACAAATTTTTCCTCACTATGATCAATTATGAAGAAGGGTCACTGGACCTGAAATGCTAACTCTGCTTTCTCTCCACAGATGCTGCTGGAACTGCTGTGATTTTCAGCAGTTTCTGTTTTTGCTTGTCACAACATAAGCTGCTGCCACAACCAACCAGTTGCCAGCATTAGTGTGTCCCCATGATTAGATTAGATTACATTAGATTACATTACAGTGTGGAAACAGGCCCTTCGGCCCAACAAGTCCACACCGACCCGCCGAAGCGCAACCCATCCATACCCCTACATTTATCCCTTACCTAACCAGTCTGACCTTTATCCATTCCTTTGCCTGCCCAACTGTTGTTTTCTCTTTCTGTCTCTCCACCGCATGCCACCGCTTCCCCCATCCCCCACACGCACCCCGCCACCCCCCCTCCCCCACTTCCCCCACCCTATCTTCAGTGTATATACCAACCTTTTCCTGTTGCCGGACCTGCTGAATTTTTCCAGCAAATTCTATTTTTGTTTCTGATTTCTAGTATCCCCAGTTCTTTGCAGTTTTTTTTAATCAGAATTTTTTGTTTGGCATCAATCATAGCCCTTTGATTCCCAGAGTTGCAGTGTCTTCCATTTTCATCTGCACCCCTAGGTTTTAATTGTTTTAGCACAGGGAAAATCTAACCATTTGTTAATCCTAAATAGCATCAGGTTACCATGCTCTTGAAAGTCTTTCTGAAGCTGTATATCGGTCTCCAGCTCATTTATCTCCTGACTGATTCATATTTGAGGAACTATGTTGAAAATCAGAGATGACAGTGCTGGGGAATGAAATATGTATCATCATCTGTTGAGAGCAACCAACACTTTCAGGAGTAGCGTGACATAGGTCAAATATGACTATTTGCCACACTAACTTTATAATGGACTTGCCACTGAAAATCCTCTTCCATTTAACTTTGTACTAATACAATGTATGGAGCATGATACAAGTTCTTTGTATTGCTTTTTAGTCTGAGATTACAGATGGACCCTCAATGTTTGTTTTAATTTAGGACTGTATTGTTGTTTAGAGAAATGTCTACACCATTGAATGAGATTTGACTTGGACCTTGAGGATGAAGGGGCAATGCATTGGGCATAATCCAATAACTGTTCCCTGGTTGAACCACTGACAAAATATATAAATCACCTTCAACATCTTCAGATTTGATCAAAATTAGTTTCATTCAAATCACTTTTCATCAATCAAATTGTTCCATAATTGCTGCAATGATGTTTAAATTGTGGATTTTCACATGTAACAGAAAACAAGTTCTGAATAATAAGAAGGGCATATACCAATTCAACATAAATGAATAAAGTGACTCAGCATAAGTCGGCAATCTTCAGTTGTAGTATGAAAAAGACAAAACTAATGTTGTTTGGGAACACAGGACATGTGATTGACTAACATTTTCCTCTTTCCCTGTCTGTTCAAATGATGGTTTGGGATACATTCCATTGCATTGGAAGACAAGCTACAATGGATAAAAATAATATACTCAATCGATGCAGCAGACTAGTGAAGACCCATGTCGAGTCATAGAGATGTACAGCATGGAAACAAACCCTTTGGTCAAACTCATCCATTTTGACCTGATTTCTAACCTAATCTAATCCCATTTGCCAGCACTTGGTCCATATCCCTCTGAACCCTTCCAAATGTCTTTTAAATGTTGTGCTTGCACCAGCCTCCACCACTTGCTCTGGCAGCTCATTCCACATACTAGAATAGTCTGGTTGTAATTTGCTATGTAATGGCAGTTATAATTGGCAGAGGTATACAAGTATCTTCTTGAATGGATTTTCAAGCTGCCACATTGTGAGTATGTGTGTTCACTGCCATAAGCACATTGCCTGAAAGATTCTTTACTTATTACTGAAGCTACATTATTCTGTTCTTGAGAGGAAAAATATTGAACAATATTTGGAAATTCGAACAGAGGCATGGGAGCATATCAGTATTTGTTGAGGTAATCTCAGGCACATGGACTAATTTCTTCTGATGGTTACACCCAGATAACAGAAGTTAGCCATGAATTTTCTACTCCCCAGCTTAGGTGCTTCTTAAAGTGAGTTCACAACTGAGTCAAAGCTATTCTTCATAGATTGCATAGACCAACAAAATGTTGCTTCCTGGATGCAGTCTTGGTTTGTCCTTACTTCAGAAATGCCACCTCACTTGACAGTTTCACCATTGTTTGACATCCAGACTGTCAAGTTAGCTTGTACAATCATAACAAGATAACAGCGTAAGTTTCCTAATGGTGGAAGTGTGCTTTCAATATTCTGTAGAAAGTCCATGCTCTCCCTTCAGATATCAGTCAAAATCAGAATTTTGTACAATCTCAACAGTTAGTCTGAACGTTTATCCCAAAGTAAAGATCTGCTGAGCCAGGAAGTCTGCAGTAAAATAAAATGTGAGAACCTATTATGAGTATATTATTACTGTTTGATTACAGCTATTTGCAAATCAATGTTTGACATTTTTCTCACTTTTACTTCTGCTAGTTTACCTCAGTTCTAACATCTTGAATTTAACAATTTTATCTAGCCCAAGATAAATAACTTTTAAGATATATTGAATCATTAAATAACAAATATGATACAATTATAATCAACATTTGATGTCGAGACCTTGCATGAGCAATTCATCAGCTGTTTAAAACATATCAGTCACTCCATTAGCTTCAGCTAACTGTCGTAAAAGCTCATTAGTTCCTTTTTTTCACCCCTGCAGGAGAGGAATTGTGAATGGATTGGAGTGGTACTTGCAGGAGGGAGCAGCATTTGTGTGCAGTGGGGTAGTTAGGAAAAGTGAAACAAATATTAATTTGTTTCTGTTGGTTTTAGGAAATTTGAACTAATCAAAAAATCTTTGCAGATTGTTGGTGCTTTATATGTGGCATGCCCAGCATATCCAGCTGGTTGTTTGATGAGAATGGGATCGGTATGCTATGCAAAACATTGTATTTTAATCCTGCTAAAGACATAGTTGTTCCATGCTGATGTGTGACTTTAAGGCTATACACAACAATTGCTGAGCCAACTTCAGGTTATGTATACAAAAACAGGAAATGATGGAAAAATTCAGCAGGTCTGACAAGGTTTGTAGAGAGAAATCAGAGTTAATGTTTCGGGTCCAGTGACTCTTTTCCAGAACTGTTGGTAGCTAGGAAAAAACTGTTTTTGGTGCAGAAGCTAGAGTAGGGGAAGGAGGTATGGAGTTAATGATAGGTAGAGATAGAGCCCAAAGAGAGAGAAGGACAGTTGAACAGACAAAGGAATGTGTAATGGTCAGCCTAGGGGAATAAAGAGCTACTAATGGGGACTTTTAGGGGAAAACAATGGGCTGTGTTAATAACCAGCTTCCCCGGTCCCCAACGCCTTATTTTCACCATGGACATCCAGTCCCTGTACACCTCCATCCCCCATCACGAAGGACTCAAAGCCCTCCGCTTCTT
>NC_057724.1:21872738-21893822 GCF_004010195.1 Chiloscyllium plagiosum
GGCTAGGAACTCTCCAACCACAAGGGATGAACTCGGATTTCACCAGTTTCCTCATTTCCCCTCCTCCCAGCCTGTCTCAGTCAAATCCATCAAATTCAGCACCGCCTTCCTAACCTGCAATCTTCTTCCCGCCCTCTCCGCCCCCACCCCAGTCTGATCTATCACCCTCACCTTGACCTCTTTCCACCTATCACATTTCCGACGCCCCTCCCCCAAGTCCCTCCTCCCTACCTTTTATCTTAGCCTGCTGGACAAACTTTCCCCATTCCTGAAGAAGGGCTTATGCCCGAAACGTCGATTCTCCTGTTCCCTGGATGCTGCCTGACCTGCTGCGCTTTTCCAGCAACATTTCCAGCTCCTGTGTTAATAACCATCCATGTGATGATAACGCCTGGTGTGTGAGGGTTGGGGTAAGGACATGGGAAAAGGTGCCTCAAGCCCTAAAATTGCTGAACTCAATATTGAGTCCAGAAGGTTATAGTGTTCCCAACCTGTTCTTCCAGCTGATGCTGAGCTTCGCTGGAGCACTGCAGCAAGCCTGAGAAAGGGATGCCCCTTACTACATTCCCTGTATACTCATGACTGTGTGGTCAAATTTCATTCGAACTCCATCTACAAGTTCACTGATGACACCAACATTGTCTGCAGCTCAAACAATACCAAGATAGAATATAGGAAAGAGATAGAGTGCTTGGTAGCATGGTGTAAAAATAATAATCTCTCTGTCAACGTCGGCAAAATGGAAGAGCCGGTCGTTGACTTCAGGAAGCAAGGTGGAGGGCACAGCTTTATCCACATCAATGGAACTGAGGTGGTGATGGTTGAGAGAGTCAAGTTTTTCAGAGTGACGATCACCAACAACCTTCTTGGTCCATCCACACTCATGCTGCAGTCAAGAAGGTGTAACAGTGTCTTTATCTCCTCAGGAGCCTAAGGAAATTCACCATGTTTGTAAAGATTCTGAGCAATTTTTATGGATGCACCATTGAAAGCATTCCATCTGGATGCATCACAGTTTGGTATGGCATATACTCTGTCCAGGACTGTAAGATTCTACAGAGCATTGCAAACATAGCCCAGTCCATCACGCAAACCAACATTCAATCCATTGACTCCATCTATACTGATCACTGCCAAGATTAGAGTGCTGCTGGAAAAGCACAGCAGGTCAGACAGCATCCACGGAACAGGAAAATCAACATTTTGTGCAAAAGCCCTTCATCAGGAATCATATTTTCCTGCTCCTTAAATGCTGCCTGACCTGCTGTGGTTTTCCATTACCACTCTAACCTTGACTCTAATCTCCAGCATTTGCAGTACTAACCTCTGCCTATACTGACCACTGCCTCAGAAAGGCACCAATATGATCAAAGACCCCTCCCACCCTGGTTATAATCTCTTTCAACTTCATTTTCCTAATTATGTAAATACTGACTACTTCTGACACAGTGATTGGTCAGTTAGAAATCAGACCACCTTAGTTTTTGTTATTTTACAACAATACATCAATGGAGTGCACAATGCATTATTGCTGTAACTATTCATTTACAATGACTGAATTAAAAAGGTTGCCAGTGATGGATGAGTATCCTAAGGTTTCATACCAGTATGAAGGTGCTGAATGTGGCAGGACTGTGGGGCTTATCCTATAGTAAGGAAGCACTGTAGAAACCTACATGCCTCGGCTCTATGAAGCTGAATCTGGGAGTGTGGGAAAGGTGATCCTGAAATTTGTAAGCATTGGTATGGGTTCTGTTGCTTACTGAGAAGATCTGGTATTCACCTATTTTTTCCTAATTAACCTGTTCAGAGATGTTATTACACATCTCTGGGCTGGGTAGGACTTGAACTTAGTCTCTGAGTCCAGGTGTAAAGACACTACCACTGCAGAGTCCCTCATGATCTGGCATTCATTTATCACCAAACACCAAGTAAGGTTTCACAATTCATGCTTGTTCCAGTCAGGAGAAAACAAATTGTCAAGTTCCCAAGTGAGGTAGAATAAACTGGTTCTGCATCTTTATTTACCCCTCAGTTGACTGCAACAAAGTTAATTTTCAGAGATCCCTTCCCATTTGGATAACCTTCTCCCAGATCCAAATGAATTTATGTTTTAAAAGGTGCCAATTTGATCAGGAATTTTTGTAAATTAACAAAGAGTGAGTTTATTAATTCTAAATACAGGAAGAATTAAGAATACAACACACATGCACACAGATTAGAAATAAGAGGCGAGTCCAAAAGATAAAAGTTTAAAATAATATATGTTCTGTCCCTGAATTGTTAGCAAAGAGCAGATTATTGAACATTATGGCAATTCAGTGGAGGTTATGAGCAGCATTGTTGTCGGTATTAATACAATTTTCTTTGAAATTCTGAAGAAGGGTCACTGGACCTGAAACATTAATTTTGCTTCCTCTCTACAGATGCTGTCAGACCTGCTGAGTTTTCCCAGCAGTTTCTGTTTTTGTTTCTCATTTCCAGCATCCACAGTTCATTTTTTGTCCTTTATGATTCTTGGTTCTGTAGATTGTTTGAAGTTCCTTTATCTTGATTTCTCTTTTAACTGGTTTGCAGCACACAGAGTGAGATGTGTTGGTGACTTTGGTGTTAGAATGCTTTCCCTTCCAGGGTGAATCAAAACATCCAAGTTCCCTTTAAATGTCTGTGACATTGCTTGGCTTTCAGATTTCTCTTTTATTTGTTTTTTTTCTCAAAACCTGTATTCCCTTTCTCTGTCAAATCATGGCTGTCACTTTCTGTTCTTCTTATCCATCCACCATTTCCTTGCCTCTCTTCTTCCCCTCTCTCTCCATCATTTTCTTTCTCTATATATTTATTTTGCTATCTCCTTCTCACACTTGCTCTCATTTTCTTTCATCTGCTCCAGTTTTATTATTGGAAAAAATATAACCTTCAAATTCTCTTATGAGTTTCATATTTTATTGTTTCCATTCTTCTCAGGGTTTTATTAATAGATGTACACTTATCTCATAATATTGCAGGTTTTTGTTCCATTGAGAATGCAGGCTGTGACTGAAAAAGGAAGCACTCTTGACTGCATGTAAAGACAGTATGTGGAGAGATGGAAACAAAAACAAAAATTGCTGGAAAAACTCAGCAGATCTGGCAGCATCTGGAGACAGAAAGCAGAGTTAACATTCTGGAAACGTATCACTGGGCCTGAAATATTAAATACTTTCTCTCTTCCCCAACACCCACTTGTGGTTCATAATACTACTGTGTTGGTGTGCCATCCAATCATGTTAAGTTAAAGGCAGTCTCTAATACCAGTGCAGGCCCTGCTCAGGGTCAGTCAGACTGAGGATGTTCTCAACACAAGGGGTGAGAAACCATACGGCAAATAGCATACCATCTGCCTTGACTCTTGATGCCCTATTACGGGCTGCTTTCCTCTTGGAATGAGAGCGATTATGGAAGATGAAAGTGGATGGCACAATTATTGATGTTGGTGTCGGTGGAAAGATTTTCTGAGCAAGGGAGTAGGCAGCATACAGGTTGTGCACGATCAGTAGTGTCACAGTTTGCAGTGGGTGAAGATGCTGCAGGCAGTAAGTGAGAGTGGTAGGACATCAGCCTTAGGAGGATTTGCAATGTAGCAGAAACAGTGAGTGTGAGATATTGCAGAGCAGATTATGGTACTTAGCCAGAGTGGAGAAGTTCATTAACCTGGGCAATTCCTTCAGACAGCTAAGATGACTTCAACTTGGGTGGCAACTTTTGACCTGACTGGCATTGTTGGTGTTGTGGCCTCCATTGCTAGTCCTGAGCAGAATGAGTCTGTTTATGCACCAATCCATCTAACAGGAGCACTAAGTCCCTGCCCACAAAGCAGGTGCTATTTTCTCTGTTTCTGCCCTATATGAGGTGAATTTCAGATACTCAAATTGCTTGTCTGGTTGCATAGTGACCTTTTAAGTATCTTCCTGGCACCAGAGATGCAGGTCAATTCCAGAATTTCCATTGAGTGGTGAGTTTTGTCTCAGAATGGCACGTGGTAAGATGGGTGAAATATTCACCATAAGGGCTAAAATACCGTTTGAAGTGATGAGTTTGGTAAGATACAGTGAGAACCCACTCAGCCTCGTGGTGAGAATCACTTTGCCAAATGCGACTTGATTTGCACTTACCCCAAAAATGTAAGAATCAGCCCCTTATTTCTCTCTTCAAAGATGCTGCCAAGCATGCTGAATTTCTCCAGCATTTTGTTCTTATTTCATTATGAAATGAAAATTGGTGTCTAATATAATATAGCCTACTGTGTTGTAATTATGTAACCACAAAACAACAGGAAGTACATGAGAACACATTGAACAGTCTACTCCTGCTAATGACATAAAATCAAGATTTGTGGGAAACAGTTAAGGACTGTAAAAAGCTTTGGAAAGACTTTGAGGAGACTAGAGTGGACAGACAGGTGCCATTTGGAACTTAATATTGATATTTCTCAGATAATGGGTAGAGATTTTGCTTTGGGAATACTTGCAACCAGCATGGAAACGGTGCTTAAAATTATTCTAAAATTTCTGAATTGAATTTAGTCCAGGCTTTCAACTCAAAAGGAGATGTAAATTTCCAAAAACAAAATCTTCCAATTGGATTTGGGAATGCAGTTGAGAAACAATGTATTAGAAGTATTCAGTGGTGTAATTAAGAGCAATAACCTGCTACAGTTTTATTAATACAGCTGAAAATGCGTTTCTCACAAAAGACTAAACAAATTTAATCAAAATGTCTGCTCCACCACCTTTGAGCAATTGAAATTTGAAATAAAAAGAAGTAACTTCAAAAATTACATAGAACGATTTCCATGTTCATTGATATACATTTGGCAATGCCAGGAACTCTGGTTTCATCCCAACCTCGGGTGATTGTCTTTGTGGAGTTTGCGCATTCTCCCTGTGTCTGTATGGGTTTCTGCTAGGTACTCCGGTTTCCTCCCATAATCTTAAAATGTGCAGGTTAGGTGAGGCATTCATGATAAATGTGGGGTTACAGGGATAGGATAGGGTATGACACTGAGCGGGATTCTCTTTGGAGGGTTGGTGTAAACTTGTTGGGCTGAATAGCCTGCTTCCACACTGTAGGAATTCTATGACCCAGCTTGTTAGTATATTTTTCAAATATTTAGAATCTTTAAAAACAAACCTGGTATTTACTGGGGCCTACAAAAAAGTTCATTCCTGGAGCCTTGTCAGAAGTCTCCACAGCAGGTAAAGATTGCAAGTTTACCACGGTTACTGATTTAACCTGAGAGCAAGACCATTCTAATAATTGAAACTGCCGTTTAGTATGAAGTTTTTGAAACTGGTGCAAAAGATTACAACTAGGAGAAAGTGAGGACTGCAGATGCTGGAGATCAGAGCTGAAAAATGTGTTGCTGGAAAAGTGCAGCAAGTCAGGCAGCATCCAAGGAGCAGGAGAATTAGCGTTTTGGGCATAAGCTGAAGAAGGGCTTATGCCCGAAACGTCGATTCTCCTGCTCCTTGGATGTTGCCTGACCTGCTGCGCTTTTACAGCAACACATTTTTCAGCAAAAGATTACAACGTTTGATTTGCATTGAGTGCAGCTCATATTTGAATCCTGTGGTGTTTTGTAGTGGTTTGGCCATCTTTGGGCAAAATAAAATGTGGGACATATGAGTACAACCTTATGGAAACTCTTCCCAAGTATGTTTTGGAAGAAAACAAAGATAGGAAGGATATGGCAGACCCAGCAAAGCAATTTGTTCAAATACATAATTCCCTGGTCACCTGAATACATATAAATAAAGCTCAATAAAATTTGGGCTTTATAATCAAAGGGTAAAGCAATGATGAACATATACACAGCATTGTTGAGGGCAGAGTTAGAATACTCTGCGCAGTTTTGGACACCCCATTATGAGAAAACACTTGAAAACTATATGTGTGTACAGTGTAGATTGAATTTTTCATTCATGGGATATGGGTGTCATTGGCTAGGCCAGCCATCCCTAACTGGTTAATGGACAGTTCAGAGTCAACCACTTCACTATGAATTTGGAGTGACATGTAGATTAGATCAGGTAAAGGTGGCAGATTTTCTTTCCAAAATAACATTAGTGAACCAGGTTGGTTTTAAGACAATCAGCATTAGTAGTTGCAGCTTTTCTCATTGAATTAAAATTTGTCAGAGTCAGAGTCCAAAGCATGTCGCCAGATCTGACAACAGAATCTGTGTCGCCTTGACATATTTATGGGTTGGCAGTTACAACATCCCATTCAGGTGCCAAAGGGATCCTTGGAAACAAATAGTTGCATAAACTTTTAGACCAGTTGTTGCTTTGACAGTCAGCCACCCCTTCTGACCGCATGTCCCTCTCCAGTAGAATGCATAGTTTGGTGACTTTGTCCCAGGGTATCCTCAGTCTGTGGTGGTACTGTAAAATGGTATTGAAGATGATAGACTGAGTCTTCTGTTCCTTCTCCAGATCCTCAGGGATCTTCAGCTGTGACATCTTCACATGGAGGCTGGTTGACAGCCTTTTGCAGCTAGCGCTGGTCCTGCATTTACTGCCACATTTGTTCCTCCTCCATTTCAAATTTGAAAGAGATCTGTGTGATTTACAAGATTCTTTGTGATATCCTGATGGATCAAACCCATGAAATAGATAGACATTGTGAACTTTAACTCCAAACTTTTTGTTTTCAAAAGATGTTTGCTACAGCCAGAAAATGACTGCACATGTCAATCTTGTGATGTCCTATGTGAGGCCCTTGCAATATTCCACCCGTGGAATGCTAGGGAAACTTTGAATAGAGAGAGAAAAACACAACAGGAAGATATGACAAATGGGCTGACAATCTCCTTGCTGTCAGAAGGAAGTTACCTCTTGCAGATTTTTTTTGATTTTTGTGCTTTTGATCTCCCAGGAATATACAAAGAATGAACTAATAAACTGATTGCAACAGTTGTGTGTGAAATGTGCAGATTAGTGCATTGTGATGGTCATAGTTCTGAGAACGGCCCCTTAAACGTCATTGTGCTGGAGGTAAAGAAAAGGGATAAAAGAGCTTTGGTCACTCTGAAAGCTGCCAGATAGCCACTACCTCAAGAAATCAGCACCAAAGAGTTTCAATTAACCGACAAAATCGAGGACCTTTAAAGTTCCACTATTAAACAATTCAGAGACTCATCCAATTTATTATTTAACTTTTATCTTTCTGGATCCACCTATTATTTCTAATGTCTGTACATGTGTTGCATTACAATATCTTCTTGCTCTTTGTTATTAATAATCTTGAGTTGAAACTTTATTGCTGGAACAGCACAGCAGGTCAGGCAGCATCCAGGGAACAGGAGATTCGACGTTTCGGGCACAGGCCCTTCTTCAGGAATCAGAGTCCTGAAGAAGGGCCTGTGCCCGAAACGTCGAATCTCCTGTTCCCTGGATGCTGCCTGACCTGCTGTGCTGTTCCAGCAATAAAGTTTCAACTTATTAATAATCTCACTTGTTTTGTTATTTCGAGAAAGCATGGTTAAATTGGCACCTTTTATCTATGATGGAAAGGATCCTTCTAACACTTGATGTGAGAAATTGAGGTGGGTGAGATTAACGGGGGCAGAGGGAGGGAGGACAGACCACCTCTCCTCAACTGTGAGCTTAGGAATTTGAGGTACCGCCTTTTGAATCACAACAAATTGAGGAATATCCGTCAAGGACTGATCATAACAATGCAACAACATGCCAAGGCTCCAAATCTGCAACCTCTACCATTTGAAAAGACAAGGTTAGCAGATAAATGGGAATTTCACTATCAGCAAGCCCCCCTCCAAGTTGCACAATACCCTATTTTCAAACTATATTTTCATTCCTGCATTGTTGCCGAGATAAAATACTGAAACTCCCTTCTGAACAGCTCCCAGATGTTCTTGCAACACGTGGATTTCAGTGGTTCCAGAAGACAGCCCATCACCACTTTCTCAAGAGCAATACTGGGTGGGGATTAGATACTGGTCCAGCCAGTGACAACCACATCCCATCAGTGGGAAAAGAAGCAGTCTTTCACTTTGAAGTGCAAGGTTAATTAAATCTGAAAAATCTAACCTCAGGGACTGTTTTATAAATGTTCACTATCAAACAGGAGCTCCTCCATACATAAACAGGAGTACATAGTGATAAAAATGAAATCCTGACCATTAACTTCAGTGGACCGAAAATCCTGTTCAACGATTCTTCAGTTTCCTAATATGTGAAAGTCACTAGCTCACACTTACAATGTGTGGAACACATAATGTGATGAAATCACACTATTAAACTGTAACTTTGTTAAAGTTGCCCACCCTGTTGAATTAAGTAAGTGGGAAAGCCTTTGCAGTTGTATAGCATGACCTGACTTGTGGCTTCACATTGACTCAGACCCCATTTTTCAAATAAATGTTGTTATGAATGTATTGCACCATGAACCAGCCTGAGGTATTATTCTCCTATTTCTTTTTGTGACCATGAGGAAATGTCACAATGCCACATTAAGCAGGATTCTGCAATGTTCTTTGCATTTGCAAGATGATTTTTCTTTTTTTTTGCTGGCTTCATGGCAAAAATGAGTTTTCATAAAACTGAAATATGTCATGCTTTTACTCTAAAAGCTCTAAATTATTGCAAATTGAAAATTAAATATTAAAAAGAATATATAATACCATAATAAATGTGGTGCCAATGTTCCATGTACAAATGAAAGGCATTAATGTGTGGTAATTGTCTGAGCATACTTCTTTAGTTGTAATAAAATATGTTCAGTGGCATCGGGTTGCAATTCCATGATCCTTTCTTCACCGTACACCTCAGAAGGTGGCGTTGAAAATAAAATAAACACTTTCTGTCAGATAATATGCTCTTGTAATGTAAATGCAGGTATAAGAATGAAAGAACTGTCGTACAATTCATTTTATGATCATCAGTTTTGAATGCAATGCAGATGATATGACAGTGGGTGATTTTACTATCAGTAAATACAGATTAAATTACTGGCAGATCCTCCTTTGAACTCTCGGGAAATCACTTAACATTAGTTTCTCTGTAACTGAAAGAATAGTTGTAATTTGTTGTAACTCAGTGCAACCTTCCTGAGATGGGAATGTATTGCTTTTAAATAATTTAGTTCTTCTACAAAGTGTCACACATGGTAACCTAATTATTGAAGATACAGATGTGAATCATGAACTGCATTGTCGTGATCCTTTTCATTCAAGAGCTCCAAAGTTGGAGTTGGATAAGGGGACTACTTTCAAATTTGTCCCAAACAACACACAAATTAATATCCTGTAGTGTCATTTTATTTCAAATTCCACTGTACCTCCATTCTACTTACAATTACCCTGCCAGCAGTTTTCCATTGCAGTGTGCTCCAGCTCTGCTGAACAATCAGAAACCAGCATTTATTGACAAGACATGTGCAGCTGAAGATCTTTTCTAAAACTGCTGGGCTCTGCTAGCTCTCTTTCATCTACGAAATATCTTGTGAAAACATAGATCTTATTAACTTTACCTTGGGTTTCTGCCTTCCCGATTATTCAGCTCAGTTTAAACTTTATCGGGTCACTACACTCCTGCTTGAGTCTGATAGTTGAATACTTGCCGTAGGCTGACACCGAATTCAGTGCTTTGAAAGTGTTGTTTTGGAAAAGATGCTATCCTTGAGGTAAAATGCTAAACTGTTTGTTGCTTTAGGTGAACATGAAAATTCCTACATCACTATTTCTAGAAAAAAAAAGGAACGTGTTCTCGAAAACTCTTAATTGTCTATGTCACAATGAAGCAAGCCTCACTGGCCTGACCATCATTTATTACCCATTCCTAATTGCACTTGCGAAGGTTGTGTGGAGATGACTTCTTAAACAAATGATACTGAACCACTACAGGAAACATTCACACTTCTGACCTTATAATTGAGGGAATTTCATTGATGAAACAACTGAGGGTGGTGGTTCTGCAGCACAGTGGAAGTAATATCTTGGGACTGAAATGATTCCAGCAACTACAACCATATACCTTTGTGCTAAGCATAACTCTAACCAATGGAGAATTTCACCTAATTCCTGTTGACTCCAATTTTGATAGGGCTCATTGATGCCATACTCTGTCGAATGCTGTTTTGACATCAAGAGCAGTCACTCTCATCCCATCTTTGGAGTTCAGCTTTTCTTCTATGTTTGGATCAAGGCAGTTTCTTCCTGGTTGGTGTATTGAGAATCCAAACTGAATGTCAGTGAGCAGGTGATTGCTAAACAAATGAAACTATTGATGTCCCATAGGAACATAGAAACAGGAGTCGGCCATTCAGCCCCTCAATCCATTTCCTTCATTCAATGAGACCATAACTGAGCTGTGACCTATTTCCATAGCCTTTGACCTATACATTTGCTTAACAAAGATTTATCTATCTCTGATTTAAAATTAACAACTATTAATTTTCACATCAGTTGTCATTTGTAGAAGAGTATTCCAAACTTCTATCCCTCTGTGTGTGGAAGTGCCTCCTAACATCTCTTCTGAATGGTCTGGCCCTAAGTTTAGTCTATGCCATCCAATTCCAGAATCTCCAACTAGTGGCAATGATTTATCTTCATCAAACTAGTCTTTTCCTGTTAATAACTTGAAGATTTTGATCAGATCACTCCTCAATCTTTTAAATTCTGAAGAAAGCAAGCCTAATTTATGTAATCTCTTCTCATAACTGAATCTAGGCATCATTCTTGTAAAATAAAGGCAAAGAATTGCTGATGCTGGAAATCTGAATCCAAAATAGAAATAGCTGGAGACAGTCACAGGTCTGGCAGCATCTGTGGTGAGAAAGCAGAGTCAATGTTTCAATTTCAATCCAGTGATCCTGCTTCAGAACCATTCTTGTAAACCTACATTATATTCCCTCCAAGCCTTCCTAACATGTAATGCCCAGATCTGCTTACAGAACTCCAATTGGGCTCTAACTGGGTTTTGTATCACTTTCTTTTCCCCTTCTACAATCTTGGTGATGATTGAGAGGAGTCTGATGGGATATTAATCGACCAGGTTGGACTTGCTCTTACATTTCTTTGTGGACAGGATATACCTGGGCATTGTTTTCACATTGCTGGGTAAATATCAGTGTTGTACCTGTGCGGGATGAGCTTGGCTCATGGGGTGGCAAGTTCTGGAGCACAGGTGAGCAGTAATATTGCTGGAATGTTGTCAGGGTCCATAGCTTTGAAGTATCCACTGCTTCTGCAATTTCTTAATATTAAATTGACTGAATCAAATGAATTGAAGATTGGTATCTGTAATGTAAAGGACCTCAGAAGGAGGCCGAGGTGGATCGTACTTCTGGCTTATTTTTTGCAGTGATGTGCTGGACTTCCCCATAATTGACAATAGGGATATTGTTGAACTTCCTACTCATGTTAATTGTTTAAATGTCCATCACCTTCCATGTTGCAGAGCTGCAAATCTCAGATCTGGTACATTGATTATGGGATTGCTTAGCCCTGTCTATTCCATGCTACTTCAACTGTTTGGAATCCAGATGGTCCTATGCTATAGCTTCAGCAGTTTGACAACACATTTGCTATTCCTGATGCTGTGCTGGCATGCCTTCCTTCACTCTTCATTGAAACGGGGCTGATTCCCCAGTTTGATGGCAATGGTAGAGATGGGCATATGTGGGGATGTATGGCTACAGAGTGTGGTTAGGCATAATTCTGCTGCTGTTGACCCACAGTGTCTCATGGATACCTAGATTTGAGTTGTTAGATTTGTTAAAGGCTATCCCATTTAGCACAATGGTAGTACCACACATGAGTGATGGTATCCTCAATGTGAAGACACCGCGACAATGAACAGTGGTCACTCCAACCACTATTATCATGGACAGATGAATCTGTAACTGCTAAATGGTCCAATGGATTTTGACCTCTATTTGGTTCCCTGGACAACTGCTGCAGATCCAATCTAACAGCAAACTCATTTAAGACTCAACCATCTCAGTCAAATGTACTGCTGCCAAATCATTCTTGGTGATAGATACTGGAGTCCTGCAGTCAGAAAATATTCTGTACCTTTCAACCCTCAGTATTTCTTCCAAGGAGTGTTCAATATGGAGAAGAATTGATTTATCAGCCAAGGTTGGGTAGCATGTGGTAATCATAAAGAGGTTTATTTGCCCATGTTTGACCTGATGCTATGAGTCTGCATGAGGATCAGCATCAATGCTAAGGATTTCCAAAGTCAACTCCCTCCCAAATGTGTACTACTTTGTTGCTAGGATCACAACAAAATTATTAGACTCCTCCCAGTAGTTTGGAAGATGTGGTAACATGCAAAATGTTTGGTATGGTTGACTGTGTAATAAGTAATTGTGAGTCCAAGTATTCAATGTATATGAAGATGTACTTGACCTGTTTGCAGACCACATCATGCTCCTCCAATGCCATTTAACATTTTCTTAACTGGGCAGGACTGCTTTCACCTGATTCTGTTGTTGACTACCTAATCACAATTAGGCAATGTCCTCCAATGACATTTCTTCCCATTCCCGTATCATTTGGTCTGTTGTTCCCCCTATTCCTGGGCTGACTTCTGTTTCTAACATACATGCTGCCCCTTGGTGTCATCGTATAAAACTACTTAAATTTCCACATAGAGTCATAGAGTCACAGTGATATACAGCATGGAAACAGACCCGTTGGTCCAACTTGTCCATGTCGATCATATATCCTAATCTAATCGAAACTCATCTGCCAGCACTTGGCCCATATCCCTCCAAAACTTTTCTATTTAAACTCCCACCTAGATGCCTTTTAAATTGTACCAGTCTCCACCACTTCCTCTGACAGCCCATTCCACACACGCACCACTCTCTACATGGAAAAGTTACCCCTTAGGTCCCTCTTAAATCTCTCCCCTCTCACTCTAAACCTATGGTCTCTAGTTCTGGACCCCCCCTCCCCCCCACTCCAGGGAAAAGACCTGGTCTATTTACCCTATCCATGCCCTTCACGATGTTATAAACCTCTACATGGTCACCCCTCAGCCTCCAATGCTGCAGGGAAAATAGTGCCCACGTATTAAGCCTCTCCCTGTAGCTCAAATCCTCCAACCCTGGCAACATCCTCATAAATCTTTTCTGAACCTTTCAAGTTTCACAACATCCTTCCGATAGGAAGGAGACCAGAATTGCACACAAAATTCCAAAAGTGGCCGAACCAATGTCCTGTACAGTTGCAACATGACCCCCCATCTCCTGTACTCGATGCTCTGACCAATAAATGAAAGCATATCAAATGTCTTCTTATCTACCTGTGACTCCACTTTCAGGGAACTATGAACCTGTATGTATTGTGACAATGCCCATTTCAACTTCACCGTCACTATCTATTTTGATTTATTGTCCAAATTATCAGAGAACTTGCCTGATGTCCAATATTGGGTGAGCAGAAATGTTCTCCAATTAAATACCAGCGAAACTATGCTCCCCAGTCATCATTGTGACTTCGACTCACTCAGTACCATTACAATATTCCCCTCCAGTGGCAAATGTCCAAGGCTGAAGCAGACTCTTCAGACTTGACAGTGAGTGAGCTTCGGACCACTCACCATCACTGGGTCTGCTTGTCTCCACCTCCATAACGTTATCTAATTCCACACCTGCCACATTGTTCACCTGCTGTTACTCTCATTTCGTTCTTTGCTACCTTCTGACTTGAATATTCAGACATGCGCCTGGCCAACAGCCCACAGTGTACCTTCTATAAAGTTTAAGTCATCCAAAACTCAGATGATAATAGCAAGTTCATATCAAGTGGCATTCACCCATCACATTTTTCACTGATTTATACAGGCACATTCTTCTGTAATACCTTGATGCTATAATTATCAAACTTCTTTTCAAATCCCCCTGTGACCTTCGTCTCAATGTTTCTGTCATCTCTTCCAGCTCACTGTCCTCAAAGATATCTGGACTTCTCAAAATTTGTTCTCATTGAAGGCTATCGTTCAGCCACTTTAACCCCAAGCTTTGAAATACCCTTCATTGAACTCTGTGTCTTCTACTTCACTCTCCTTATGTGACTCAGTGTCATTTGTTGTTTCAAAATTCTTTATGATTATTATCCCAGTCTAATGGGTGCACCGACTACAGGAGTTTAAGATGGCCACTCACTGCCGCTTTTTCGAGGGTGACCAGGGATGGATGAACAATCTGGCCCAGCCAGCAACACCCATACCTAGTAAACAAATCTGTTTTAAAAATGATGTCTTATAATATTTTATTGCATTAAATCTGCCATATGCTGTAAATGAAAAAGTGCTGTAGAGACCTCTGATAATTCACTAGATAAATCCAAGTCTTATTTCTAATGTGCATCTTTCGGCTTGTAAAGTGGTTTGGGATTTCTTTTCACATTCTGAGTACTGTACAAATGTGAGTTGCTGGGGATATGTTTTTCTAACTCCAGCTGATTACAAATCAAGTTGCATCCCAGAAATGGAAGCTATTTGCCAAGTAATGTCAAGGCTGATTAAATGTTTAAGATGCAGTTAGCAGGTTGTTTTTTTTCACTATTTCGTGAAATACTATGTTGTTTTGAGACACACTTCTAGAATCTCTTTTCAGTTTTGTTTAAATGCAATGTTCAAAAGTGAAACGTAATGCATTATGTAGAAATAAGCTGTTAAATATTTGGAATCAGTAAGACTGTTGTTGCATTTCTAAATGTTAACATTGAGCCACAAATGCATTTGGGAGAAATCTTACATGTTGTAAACCCTAATGCTGCTGTGTAATCTCCTGTCTACACAGTAAGTGGTCAAATAGCAAATTATTATAATTAAAATGCAGAGTCATGGATACAAACAAAAACTAAACAGGCATTTAACCTACTTAATTCGCCCAGGAAGAGAACAAGTCATAGCTTTGAACAAGTCATAGTCATTCCTCCGCCTCCGCCGTATCTGCTCCCAGGAGGACCAGTTCCATCACAGAACACACCAGATGGCCTCCTTCTTTAGAGACCGTAATTTCCCTTCCCACGTAGTTAAAGATGCCCTCCAACGCATCTCTTCCACATCCCGCACCTGGTCAGGTCCACGCCCCCCTACAACCCACCCTCCCATCCTGGCACCTTCCCCTGCCACCGCGGGAACTGTAAAACCTACGTCCACACCTCCTCCCTCACCTCTATCCAAGGCCCTAAAGGAGCCTTTCACATCTATCAAAGTTTTACCTGCACATCCACTAATATCATTTATTGTATCCATTGTTCCCGATGCGGTCTCCTCTACATTGGGGAGACTGGGCACCTCCTAGCAGAGCGCTTTAGGGAACATCTCCGGGACACTCACACCAATCAACCACACCGCCCCGTGGCCCAACATTTCAACTCCCCCTCCCACTCTGCCGAGGATATACAGGTCCTGGGCCTCCTTCACTGCCTCTCCCTCACCGCCAGACGCCTGGAGGAAGAATGCTCATCTTCCGCCTCAGAACACTTCAACCCCAGGGCATCAATGTGGACTTCAACAGTTTCCTCATTTCCCCTTCCCCCACCTCACCCTAGTTCCAAACTTCCAGCTCAGCACTCTCCCCATGACTTGTCCGGACTTGTCCTACCTGCCTATCTCCTTTTTCACCTATCCACTCCACCCTCTCCTCCCTGACCTATCACCTTCATCCCTTCCCTCCCTCACCTACTGTACTCTATGCTACTTTCTCTCCACTCCCACCCTCCTCTAGCTTATCTCTCCACCCTTGAGGCTCTCTGCCTTTATTCCTGATGAAGGGCTTTTGCCCGAAATGTCGATTTCGCTGCTCCTTGGATGCTGCCTGAATTGCTGTGCTCTTCCAGCACCACTAATCCAGATTCTGGTTTCCAGCATCTGCAGTCTTTGTTTTTACCTCCTAAGAGATAGTTGATAGCAAGTCGGTGTTCGTGATGTGCAGCACCCAGACAATTTAATACTTACCAACTTAAGTTGTGTGAAGGAAAGCTAATCAGAAGTATATTAAGTAAAACAAGCGTAGCTTTCAAAATCAAGCATCTGTTCTAGGTATGTGCACTATGCAACCAAGACAAATAAATAAATTGAAAGTGTTGCATCTAGCTGCAATATGTTCACTTAATATGAGATAAGTTGAAGAATTATAGAGAACAGTCTGCACTAGCTAAAGTAGTACTGTTTTAAACTTTGTCATTCTGGCTGGAATGAAAATAATTAAATGGATAGACCAAAGCTGAACGAGGGTGTGACATTCATTGCTTTGGATATCATTTTGAAAAGTTCATTATATGGTTTTCACGCAAAGGGTGGTGCTTGTATGGAACAAACTGCCAGGGGAATTAGTGGAGGCTGATACAATAACAACATTTAATAGGCATCTGGATGGGTACTCGAATACGAAGGCTTTAGAGGGATACAGGCCAAGTGCTGGCAAATGAGACTAGATTAATTTAGGATATCAGTCGGCATGGACAAGTTGGACTGAAAGGTCTGTTCCGGTGCTGTGCATCTCTGTGACTCTATGACATTGGCCATGATGCATTTGAGATGGTAGAAGTTGGCAAAATCAGAGGAGGATCTTTATTGAGTTCAGAGTTGGTATTGCTTTGGTGAGCTATGCTTAGTTTGCCTCAGTCACTGACACACTTATCACACACTCAACTTGAAAGAGATTACACAGTCTGATGCATATTAACATTATTTGAAGATGTTTCTTTGAGGAAGTCTTTTTAAATGTTATTTTTATTGGGCTCAAATAACAGTTTGCCAACTGACATTACAAACAAACTAAAGCAAGACAAAGGCTCACATAATTTTGTTTGATTAACAGCAACTAGCGCTGGTTCAGTTACAAGTTGGACCATAGAGACTGTTCCCCTGCTGTACATTTCTCTAACACTATGACATTCAAATATTCCAATGGTGGCATTGAGGAGGCTTCTTAGGGTAAATTATAGTTGATATATGAGGAGGTGGAAGCAGCCGATAAAGAGGGCAAGATTGCCCTTTGGCAACACTAGGCTTGTAGTGTCAAATGGCCTACTCATAAAAATATATGTTAAGGTTCTGTGTATTAAAATTCTCTTCTACTCAATATCAATACCTGAATCAATAATAAAAAGTTGTTTCACAGGAATATTATCAAAATTACCTTAATACAAGGCACATGTAGTGATATATTACAAAAGCACAATATTGAACGTATTGGAAATCTAAAGCAAAGGTAGAGACTGCTGGACATACTAAGACTTGAATTTTTGTGCAGATATGACACTGGAGGCATGAATCCAAAAGTCCTACTTCTGATTGCGGCACAGCCTTCCACTCACCTCTGCACCTACAAACCCTGGAGCTACTTCCAAAACCTTTTCAGGAACACTGGCCATAACTCCCATAAAACTTCCCATCCATTTGCCAGAATGAAAATCTGAACCTTTGGGGCACTTTTCTCATGTAAATTTGCAGCAAATATTCCAACTTTGCACTCCTGATAGAGGAGGAAGATTTCTGTTCAATGTCTCTGTCAACATTATTTGAAAGACAAATTGTTGCCATAAGTGGTTAACTGTTAACAAGATATTTATCGATGACCCCTCATCAAAACTGGGAAAAGTTGCAAATGTAATAGATCTTGCTCAAATATAAGGTTGAAGTTGGGAAGAAGAACAAAGGGTAGGTCTGTGCCAAGGTGTAAGGCATTAGAGATAAATAAAGCAGAGTTGATGGTGTAGGACTAACACAGTGGTAATTGAACAAATAAGTACAGAAAATACATTAAATGGTTTCTGGCAGACAATCAAGGACGCGGTGAGGATTACAATCCTGTCAGAGGAGATGTATTAACTATGCTTGAGTCGAATTACAAAAGTATGGGATATAAAGCATCCCAGCAGGAGACAAAGCAGGATACAGTACATGTACCTCAAACATATGATGATCTCATAAAATCCAAGGCAGTTGTTCACCCTGCTGCAAGTATTTCTATCAAGTAAAACATTGATATATTTGTACTTCTTTAATTTTAATGTACTGCACTCTTTGCTCACAATGTGGTCTACTCGTTAACCACAGATTTATTTGATGACTGCTTTCTAGAATAATTCTATTTATTCTGCAGGCTTAAACCTGATCTTCTAGTCACCTTTTATGATACTGTTCTACCTTGCCCTTCTGCTGCCCTGGATTAAATCTTCTGTTTTAATCTTCAGCAGTATTTTGAAAAAGTTAAAAACGTTTTTTTTGGTTTCATCTTTTGGTTAGGCATTTTACGAACTGGTAGACTACATGTTTGATTTCACTAATTTTAAACTGTTGCTTCTTCCCTAGGCTTTTGCTCTTTCTCATTGAATGTTTGTTCTACTCTCATTTTTCTTTTGTTTTTTCATTCTTTAATTAACCTTCTGCTATTCACACCTCCTTGAGACCCTGCTTTTGTTTCTTTGCCTGTTCCTTTACCAATCCCTTTGGCCTTGCACCACTAACTCTTTTGTCACTTAATACCTCTTGCTTGCTATCCTGTCACAAACCTTTTCTTTGGTTCTTTTTCCTACATTTTCCCCCTTCCAGTTTGAAACACTTTAGAGTTCTGACATTTCCCAGTGCCAAGGAAAGGTCACAGATCGTTAAACCTAAAACCACTTCTGTCTCAACAGGTATTGCCTGAATGGCCAAATTTTTCCAGCATGTTTATCCTACTGCTTTTTTGTATTTTATCTTTAAAATATTTTGCACCCGTTCAATTGTATCAAGTAATGGTTCTGAAGGAATTAATGCTGAAGTTGAATTAACTCCACCAAATCTCATTATGCTACAAGTTTTCTTTGGTGCAGAAGATCGAGATCAGCTTAAGCTCCTGAGAGGAGTAGATGTATCCTGCACAGGTCCTAATAATCCCAAGTAATTTGGCTAGCAAGTTAATGTAAGCTGTGTCCATTGCTACCATGCTATAAGCCACCTAGTTATGTAAGACAAATGGAGCTTCTGTTTGGACTAACCAGTGGTTTATCCTTTACCACTGTTAAGTAGACAGGACTTCAACTCAGCTTACAGTAAGGAAGATTGGTGATAGTGAATTACCCAAACCAGCAAATGACATGTACCACCACTGTAACTGTTTCGTAAGAGCTTTGCTAGGCAGTATTGAACTGTAAATGACTGTTGAATGATACCCCTGTGCTCTAGAACTTTGAGGCAGAAGGCAAATTGCCATGAAAGAATAAAACAGAGCTAATGCTGCTTCTTTCATACCAAGCAGTGGAAATACAGCAACTCCTCTCATAAACTTCTTATAAATTTTTAATTAAACACATAGGTCAGTGTCATCACTGAATCTTATCCTTTGAGTCTCCTTGAGAAGGATATTTTTCAAGGTTGAGTAATCTTTCATTTCATTGTTCTGAATGCTTAGGCTTTGTCTCTTGAAACCTCATGCCTTTGAAAATGTAGCTGGAGGAAACAAAACTGAACAAATTGACAATTGCCTGCAAGGAAGAGCTGTGTTTACCCTGTGGGAACGAGGATAAACCAATAGACCGGCAGAGTTTGAGTTCATCACTCTACCCCACTGTATGCTGCTGCTGATTGGTCAGCAGTGACGTAACCCCTTAAAGAGTCATAAGGTTGTGAAGCATGGAAACAGACCCTTCGGTCCAACTTGTCCATGCCGACCAGATATCCTAAATTAATCTAGTCCCATTTGCCAGCACTTGGCCCATATCCCTCTAAACCCTTTCTATTCATGTACCCGTGCAGATGCCTTTTAAATGCTGTTATTGGACCAGCCTCTACCTCCTCTGGCAGCTCATTCCATTTGCACACCAGCCTCTGCATGAAAATGTTGCACTTTGGGTCCCTGTTAAATCTTTCCCTTCTCATCTTAAACCTATGCCCTGTAGTTTTGAACTCCCCTACTCTAGGAAAAAAGACATTGGCTATTCACCCTATCCATGCCCCTCATGATTTTATAAACCTTTACGGAATGAAATTGAGGAAAGTATTTTGCACCTGGTTCTTCTGTGACTGTTAGTTTAGGAGAATAAGGCTTCCCTTAAGGCTTATTTACCAAATATATTGATGAAATGCTTTCTGAGAAAAGCATAAAAAAAAACCTTGAACCTCAAAGCATTGCCTGAGTAATCCCTTATTGAGTGAATGTATTCGTTAAGCCATGTAAGCCACGGTTGATCTCTAGTTCCGACTAATCCCAATTGGAATAGTAATAGGTATTCTATCACTCCCGGAAGTACCTGCATTGCCCTTCCTTACACATCACATCCTGCAAGGACTCAATTCATTTCTCCCAATTTCTCTGTCTCAAGTTATCCAATGGTGCCAACTTTCCGAATTAAATATCTGACATGTCCTCAATTTTCGGCAACCGAGGATTCTCTCCTTGCTACATCTCCCTCATCCCAAAATCAGTGGAGTGAGATCAAGAGATATAATGGACACACTGTAGAAATATTTTGTGGAGCACCTCCAATTACTCAAGCAAGTCCCTGATGTTCCAGTCCTTCGTCATTTCAATGTACCATTCCATGCTCATGTTTCTGTCCTGTAGTGTTCTAACGAAGCCCAACTCAAGTTGGATTAGTGTTGCCTCCATTTTTAGAGTCATAGAGTCATAGAGATGTACAGTATGGAAACAGACCCTTCGGTCCAACTCATCCTTGCCAACCAGATATCCCAACCCAATCTAGTCCCACCTGCCAGCACCTGACCCATATCCCTCCAAACCCTTCCTATTCATATACCCATCCAAATGCCTCTTAAATGTTGCAATTGTACCAGCCTCCACCATTTCCTCTGGCAGCTCATTCCATACATGTACCACCCTCTGCATAAAAACGTTGCCCCTTAGGTCGCTTTTATATCTTTCCCCTCTCACCCTAAACCTATGCCCTCTAGTTCTGGACTCCCCGACCCCAGGGAAAAGACTTTGCCTATTTACCCTATCCATGCCCCTTATAATTTTGTAAACCTTTATAACGTCATCCCTCAGCCTCCAATGTTCCAGGGAAAACAGCCCTAGCCTGTTCAGCCTCTCCCTATAGCTCAAATCCCCCAACCC
>NC_057724.1:21893946-21943258 GCF_004010195.1 Chiloscyllium plagiosum
TGTACTCAATACTCTGACCAATAAAGGAAAGCATACCAAACGCCTTCTTCACTAACCTATCTACTTGCGACTCCAGTTTCAAGGAGCTATGAACCTGCACTCCAAGGTCTCTTTGTTCAGCAACACTCCCTAAGACTTTACCATTAAGTGTATAAGTCCTGCTAAGATTTGCTTTCCCAAAATGCAGCACCTCGCATTTATCTGAATTAAACTCCAGCTGCCATTTCGCAGCCCATTGGCCTCTCTGGACAAGATCCTGTTGTCATCTGAGATAACCCTCTTCGCTGTCCACTACACCTCCATTTTTGGTGTCATCTGCAAACTTACTAACTGTACCTCTTATGCTTGCATCCAAATCATTAATGTAAATGACAAAAAGTAGAGGACCCAACACTAATCCTTGTGGCACTCCACTGGTCACAGGCCTCCAGTCTGAAAAACAACCCTCCACCACCACCCTCTGTCTTCTACCTTTGAGCCAGTTCTGTTTCCAAATGGCAGCTCTCACTGTATTTCATGAGATCTAACAACCTTGTCGAACGCCTTTCTGAAGTCCATATAGAAATCATCTACCGCTCTGCCCTCATCAATCCTCTTTGTTATCTCCTCAAAAATCTCAATCAAGTTTGTGAGACATGATTTCCCACGCACAAAACAATGTTGTCTATCCCTAATCAGTCCTTGCCTTTCCAACAACTTATCCACCACCGACATCAGGCTCACTGGTCTATAGCACCCTCGCTTGTTCTTACCACCTTTCTTAAACAGTGGCACCACGGTAGCCAACCTCCAATCTTCCGGCACCTCACCTGTGACTATCAATGATACAAATATCTCAGCAAGGGGCTCAGTAATCACTTCTCTAGCTTCCCACAGAGCTCTAGAGTACACCTGACCAGGTCCTGGGGATTTATCCATTTTTATGCGTTTCAAGACATGCAGCACTTCCTCCTCTGTAATATGGACATTTTGCAGGATGTCACCATCTATTTCCCTACAGTCTATATCTTCGATATCCTTTTCCACAGTAAATACTGATGCAAAATGCTCAGTATCTCCCCCATTTTCTGCAGCTCCACACAAAGGCCGCCTTGCTGATCTTTGAGGGGCCCTATTCTCTCCCTAGTTGCCATTTGTCCTTAATGTATTTGTAAAAACTCTTTGGATTCCCCTTAATTCTATTTGCCAAAGCTAACTCATGTCCCCTTTTTGCCCTCCTGATTTTCCTCTTAAGTATACTCCTACTGCCTTTATACTCTTCTAAGGATTCACTCGATCTATCAAGTCTATACCTTACATATGCTTCCTTCTTTTTCTTAATCAAACCCTCAATTTCTTTAGTCATCCAGCATTCCCTATACCTACTCGCCTTTTCCTTCATCTTAACAGGAATATACTTTCTCTGGATTCTTGTTATCTCATTATCCCATTTTCTAGCCGTCCCTTTACCCGCGAATATCTGCCCCAATCAGCTTTCGAAAGTTCTTGCCTAATACGGTCAAAATTGGTCTTTCTCCAATTTAGAACTTCAACATTTAGATCTGGTCTTTCCTTTTCCATCACTATTTTAAAACTAATAGAATTATGGTCGCTGGCCCCAAAGTGCTCCCCCACTGACACCTCAGTCACCTGCAATGCCTTATTTCTCAAGAGTCGGCCAAGCTTTGCATCTTCTCTAATAGTTACATCCACATACTGAATCAGAAAATTGTCTTGTACACACTTAACAAATTCCTCTCCATCTAAGCCATTAACACTATGGCAGTCCCAGTCTATGTTTGGAAAGTTAAAATCCCCTACTATAACCACCCTATTTTTCTTACAGATAGCTGAGATCTCCTTACAAGTATGTTTCTCAATTTCCCTCTAACTATTAGTGGGTGTATAATACAATCCCAATAAGGTTATCATCCGTTTCTTATTTCTCAGTTCCACCCAAATAACTTCCCTGGATGTATTTCCGGGAATATCCTCCCTCAGCACAGCTGTAAACTATCCCTTATCAAAAATGCCACTCCCCGTCCTCTCTTGCCTCCCTTTCTACCCTTCCTGTAGCCTTTGTATCCTGGAACATTAAGCTGCCAGTGCTGCTCATTCCTGAGTCATGTTTCTGTAATTGTTGTGATATCCCAGTCCCATGTTCCTAACCATGCCCTGAGTTCATCTGCCTTCCCTGTTTAGGCCCCTTGCATTGAAATAAATGCAGTTTAATTTATTAGTCCTACCTTGTCCCTGCCTGCCCTGACTGTTTGACTCTGTTCTGTTCTCAACTGTACTAGTCTCAGATTGATCTCTTTCCTCACTATCTCCCTGAGTCCCACCTTACTAGTTTAAATCCTCCAGAACAGCTCTAGCAAATCCCCCTATCAGTATATTAGTCCCCTTCCAATTTCGGTTCAATCCCTCCTTATTGTACAGGTCACTTCTACACCAAAAGAGATTCCAATGATCCAAAAATGTGAATCCTTCCCCCATATACCAGCTCCTTAGCCATGCATTCATCTGCTCTATTCTCCTATTCTCACTAGCTCTCACTAGCTCGTAGCACCGGGAGTAATCCAGATATTACTACTCTCAAGGACCTCCTTTTTAAATTTCTGCCTAACTCACTGTAATCTCCCTTCAGAATCTCAACCTCTTCCCTTCCTATGTCGTTGGTTCCAATATCGACAATGACCTCTTGCTGGCCCCTCTCCCCCATGAGAACATTCTCCATCTTGTCTGAGACAGCTTTGATCCTGGCACCAGGGAAGCAACACACCATTCTGCTTTTTTGCTGCTGGCTACAGAAACGTCTGTCTGTACCTCAAACTAGAGAATCCCCTAACACATAGATCTCTTGGAACCCGACGTACCCCTCGTTGCATTAGAGCCAGCCTCCAGACCAGAAACTTGGCTGTTCGTGCTACATTCCCCTGAGAATCCATCACCCCCTCCATTTTCCAAAACAGTGCTCTCTCTCTCCTCACCATGTGCTTCCTTTGTCTGTTCTTCTCCCTTTTAAAGCTGATGTAGTTTCGACTTTTTTTTCCAAAGTTCCAAAACAATCCAACTGCATACGGAACAGTAATTGGTGCTCCTGCAATTCGAGGAAATCACCTCCAGAACCTAAAATACCTCAAAAAAGGAACAGCTGTTACAGCCAGAAATTTTTCCCATCCTCCATCTTGGATTACCCAGAATCCTCTTTCTTTCTGCATATTACAGCATTCTGGACTCAATATTGAATGCAATCACTGCAGACTATGATCTCTGCCCTCCATTCTGTTTTTCCTTGGTCTATCTTTCTGTTCCACCTGCAGCTCCCAAACCTGAACCATCACTTCAACAGCACAAAGCCATCTCTTTGCAGTTCGAAACAAGAGTTTTACTTGACTCAAATTTTTAACACTGTTTCTTTCCATAGCTGCTGCCTGACCTTCTGAGTTTCTTCAGCACATTTTTTTAAAAAATTATTGAAGTAGATAGGGCTTGTGCCAAGATTATTGGAATAAAACATTGAACTGACTCTCCACTCCTTATTATTATTTAGTCACCATTGCTGGAAGTATGTGTGTCTGAAGGTTTGATAAGAACCTGGCTTGATGTTAATGTCTTCTTCTGTTAGTGACTCATCTGGCATGAATTATGGGTGTTTGTTCAGCAAACATATTAATGGTGTCAATTAAAATAAGTTTATACAAATGGAAGGCATTGATCAGAAGGTTACTTGAGCATATAAGAAAAGAAACATTTGTGTAACAAAATAACGAAATGCTTCCTAAGATGAGAGGTGAGTGGAGTCAAGAGATAAATAACTAGAACAGTTAACTCTGTGATTAGAGCAATTCCAATTTAAGAGTGGCTTTAGATTCTTCTTTCTTCAACTGGCTACCTAGAAAATAACATCCAGAGTGCCTGCTATTCTTGGAAACATTTCCAGAATTGATGTATCCAAATGCGGAGCAGTCCAAAAAACAGATGAAGATTATGGGTAAAAAAAACTACCTGAAGTTTAGAAAAAGGAACATGCGCTTCAGTTATTAAAAGATAATCTTAAGGAGGTTTTGTTATTCAATATAAAAATCTGCTTCATTTGAACTACAGTTTAATTCAAATTAAAATTGGTTATTTTAAGTGCTTAATCCAGAGGGATAACTTGACATTCAAATTTTTTAAAGTGCACACCATTTAGAAGCTCTGGGCTGCTGCAATTTGAATCACATGCTCAAAACCTGAGACATATTCCACTACAGAATGTTTAGAATGATTCACAAATAAAACAGGCTCACATAATCCACTCCAGGAAACCATATCACCCAAAAGATGTAATGCACTGAAAGTACATGGGAAAATTCAAAAAACGATAACTCCTTATGTGAAGATTTAATAGCTAATTATATGTCCTTTAATATCCCTTTACCTCTAATTTATTACACAAATCCAAAATTACTGTAGTTAATTGTTAAATTTTTAAAGCTACTTAAGTCCAGTTTTTATTTTACATGCCGAGCTTGTGCAGCTGTCTTCCAGGATGACATATTGATAGAATGTACCTTTGTTATTCAAATGCTATGCTTGGCATTCCCACCCTTTGCTAAGTAAAAAGCCAGATTGACGGCATGTGGAAGGTGAGACAATGAGTTAGATTCTAAACACAGATATTGATTTTGTGGTGTTTTCTAACAGGTGTAGGAACTTGCATTTATATAGTGCCTTTCACAATAATGTTATCGTCCTGAAGTTCCACACAATTCGTAAAATATGTTGTACTGTTATCATTATTGTCACAAGGAGCTATCAAGCATTCATGAAATAAATAATTAGATAATCTGAGGAATCTAGAACATTGGGTACATACTCAGAATAATGGGTTTATCATTTAGAACCAAGACTAGGATAAACATATTCACCTATTATTCTATCCTAGAGAGCTATGATATTCATTTATTGACTATATTCAGTCAGAGATCGAGTAATGTTTGGGGACCAGGGGAATTAGAGGATATGTGGACAGTGGAGAAGGTGGAATTGAGGTTCAAAATCAACCATAGACTTGGAAAATTGTGGAACAGCCTCAAAGGGCAAAATGAGCAATTCCAGTTCCTGTTTTTAATTTGGATATGTTCCTGCTTTAGTGATTGTTGCAGTCAAAGTATTGGCTCAGGTAACAGGAGAACTTCACTGATGGTTTTCTATCAGTTAAATGCAGTAGAAAGGTCTTTAATCTCATGTCTCAATCTGAGAGCTGACACCTCTAACAGTGCAAGCTTCTTGTAGTGCAACTCTGAAGTAGATTATACATTCACTGTTCTCAAATGGAGTTAAAATTCTAGCTCAGAAACAAATGCGCTACACTAAGCCAAGACCAATATTCCAGATCTGTAAGTTACTCAAAGACTCTGGAAATGTTTGTGTCAGTATACATTATACTTTCCATAAAAGCAGCAAGTTGTTAAAATTGAGAAATGTATTCCTCCTCATCAACATCTGGAAGGAAATAACATTTTTGAACAAGTGGTGGGGAAACAAATCATCATTCATTTTTAAAAAACATGATCTCGAATTGGGTATTAGGAGTAAGGGATGATTATAATTCCTGATCAGTTGGAAATCCTTCTGCAGAGAATTTGTGAAGCAGCCACTATAGTGTGTGGGGTTTTTGAGCAGAAATATCTCATCCAATAGGAATGTTAATTGGTGGCTGGAACCAGGTGGATCTTATTGACTATGAGATCCTTGATTGGGATCGTTAGCCTGGGCCAATCAGGAAGCACTGGCCTTTCTCTGGTAGCTTCTCCAAGGTCGTTATTGCCCCAGGTCCATTCCATGCTGCTGGTGTCAGAGTCTGAATTCAGAAGAACTGGACCTGGGGTAAAAACATCTCAGGAGAAGCTGGTCAGGTCCAAAGGACATAGTCGCTAAATTGGGCCTACAGCAGGTATTGAGAAAGCCAGCAAGAGAGAAAAAAATACTTGACATTATCCTCACTAATATGCAGGCTACAGATGTATTTGTCCAAGACAGTATTGATAAGAGTGTCCACTGCACAGTCCTTCTGGAGACAAAGTCCCATCTTTACATTGACAACATTCTCTACTATGTTCTGTGACGCTATCACCTTGCCCGATGGGACAGACTTTAAACAGATCTAGCAACTCAAGAATGGGCATCCACGAGGTGCAGTGAGCCAAAAACAGCAGCTGAATTATACTCCCACACAATCTGCAATCTCATGGCCTGGCATAACTCTCACTCAGCTATTAGAGTCAAGCCAAGTGATCAGCCCTAGTTCAATGGACAGTGCAGGAGGGCATGCCAGGAACAGCATCAGGCGCACCTAAAAATGAGGTGTCATTTGGTGAAGCTGCCAAACAGGATTACTTGAATGCCAAACAGCATAAGCAGAAAGTGATAGACAGAACTAAGCGATCCCATATCCAACAAACATGGTCTAAGCTCTGCAGTCTTGCCACATCCAGTTGTGAATGGTTAAAAGAGCAAAAAACAGGACAACACAGGAACAAGCCCTTCAGCCCACCAAAACAGTGCCAACATACGATGGCTTTTTAAACTAACATCTATACTGCATCCATATACCTGTAGTCAAGATGCTTTTGAAAAATTGTTGTTGTATCCATCTTCACCACTCCCTCTTGTAACGCTTTCCAGGCACTTACTGCGCTTTGTGTAAAAAGAAAACTTGCTTCTCATTTCTCATTTAAACTTACCTCTTTTTATCTTAAACCCATGTCCCTAGTAATTGACATTTCTACCCTGAGAAAAGAACTCTGAGTATCCATTCTATCTATGCCTCTCATAATTTTGGAAATGTCTATCAGGTCGTTCAAATGATGACAAACCAAGTTTGTCCAATCTCTCCTCATAGCCAGTACCCTCCAAACCGGGCAACATCCTGGTAAATCTTTTCTGTGCACTCTCCAAAGCCTCCATACCCTTCTGGTAGTGTGGTGACCAGAACGGCACCCAATATTCCAAATGTGGCCTAAACAACATTGTATATAGCTACAACATGACTTGTCAATTTTATACTCAATGTCCTGGCTGATGAATTCACATATGCTGTATGCCTTCTTGACCACTTTATCCACTTGGTTTGCCACTTTCAGAGAACTGTGGACCTGTATACATAGATCCTTCTGTATGTTGATGCTACTAAGAGTTCTGCCATTTATTGCATATTTCGCTCCTGAAGTACCTGCTCAGCATTAACCTGCTCACTGATGCCCAGTTTGGGTTCTGCCACGGTCACGCTGCTCCTCACCTTATTACAGCCTTGGCGCAAACATGGACAAAATAGTTGAATTCCAGAAGTGAGGTGAGAATAACAGCCCCTTGATATCAAAAATGCATTCACCAGAGTTTGGCAGCAAAGAGCCGTAGCAAAGTTGCAATTAAAGAGTATTAGGGGCAAATTCTCCACTGATTGGAGTCATACCTGGTGCATAAGAAGATGGTTGTCATTGTTGAAGATCTGATATCTCATCTCCAGGACAGTTCTTCAGGAGTTCCTCAGAATAGTGTTCTGGACCTAACCATCTTCAGCTACTTCATCAAAGATCTTACCTCTATCTTAAGGTCAGAAATGGGGATGTTCACCAATTGTTGCACAATGTTCAACACCATTCATATGTTCTCAGATACTGAAGCAGTCCATGTTCAAATGAAACAAGATCTGGACAATGTCCAAGCTTGGGCTGACTAGAGGCAAGTAAATTTGCAGCATACAAATGCCAGGCAAAGACCATCTTCAATAAGAGACAATCTAATCATCACCCCTTGGCATTCTGTGGTTTTACCATGACTGAACCCCTACTATCAATATTCTAGGGTTACCATGGGCAGAAACTGGACTCATTGCATAAACACTGTCTACAAGAGCAGGAATACTGCGGTGAGTAACCTACCTCTTGACTCTCCAAAGTCTGTCCACTATCTACAAGTCACACGTCAGGAGTGTGTTGGAATAGTCCACACTTGCCTGGATGGATACAGCTCCAATAACACTCCAGATGCATGACACTATCCAGGATAAAGCAGTCTGCTTGATTGGCACCACATCCACAAGCATCCACTGCTTCTATCACCCACACTCAATGGGAGCAGTGTATTCCATCTCCAAGATATAATGTATAAATTCACCAAAAATCCTTGAACAGCACCTTCCAAGTCCACAACTATTTCCATCTAGGAGGATAAGAGAGCAGATACATGGGAACACCACGATCTGCAAGTTCCCTTCTAAGTCAATCACCATCCTGACTTGGAAATATACCACCATTCTTTCAATGTCGCAGGGTCAAAATCTGGGAATTCCCTCCCTTAGGTCATAGAGGGCCTATCTACAGCATACGTTCTGCAGCACTCAAGAAGGCAGCTCACCACTACCTTCTGAAAGGCAACCAGGGACAAGCAATAAATGCTGGCCTGCAGTTGCATCCACGTCCCAAGAATGAATAAAAAAAAACACAACGGAGTATCTAGCCCAAGACATGTCTACCCATCTAAGCACTGCACAAGGCACAGTTAACAGTATAGTCTGGTCTGTGAACTGTATGTGCAAATTCTATAGATATTTGTCTGAGGCTGTTAGCTGGAGGTTACCTCCATATTAAATTAACTTCGGCAGGTCAAATTTAAATTGTGAAGTCAAGGATAAAATGATTGGAACAGATAATGCCTTTGCTGGATGTGATCTGAAATAGATACAATGAATTTAAAGCCAAAAAGAAAAAGCAGAAAATCAGCTGTTTGAAATTAAGAGATATATGGTTCAATTAAAGAAAAGAAAATGCATAGGTCTTCAGATAAAAGTAAAGTAATTTCTGCCGGACAACACCAGGTAAAACTGACTTGCAATAAAGATAACCTTGTTCAAAAGGAAACCATGAACTCTGTATGCATTCAATTTCTCAGGCTGTGAAAGCTCCATTTCTTTGCTGTGTGACCCAGCTGACCTATAAGACAGACAATAGATCTGTATCTGGTCTTGCTTTTGTTCTTTATAATTAAAACATATTGATTTTTCCACAGATATTTGTAAATTGTACTGCTGAGCAAGCTGTTGCTATCCCAGAATAAGAAAATTCAATTCAGGCAGCAACACCCAACAGTTCTGAAAGCTACTTGAAGCAGCAACTGTTGAAGGTGGAAATGAAATTCTTTTGGAAAATGAAGGAAATTATGGAGTGTCCATCACATTTACCTTAAAAATTGGAATTCTAGCCACCTTTGTCATTCAAGATCATGACTGAAATAACTTCTCCAAACTGAATCTTGTTCATTTTTGATGAATTTCTTTTTTCTTTTTATCTCTATGGAGTTCATGGTCCTAGAAATGTGTGTTATCATGCCATTTTTAAGCTCAAAACAGATGCTGAGCATTCAATTCAGCAAATGACATATATACATGTTTAATTCACACTTAAAGTATGCTAACTATCATACTGAATTGAGCTGTTCCAATGATCCCAGCGGCTTATTGAACAATATTTAAGCAAGGTCCTTCATGTGTTGAAAAGTTCCTTTTATAACTTGATGATCAAAGGGAATAGCAGCACTAGATGGAGAAACCACACCCACAGCAAGTCATCAGAATGCACCTTCCTGCTAACTCCACTGAGGAGTACTGTCTCAGGTAGCTTTGCTTCATAAATGTAGTTGCCAGCAAGCTGTGGAATCTATTGTAAGCACAACTCAATACTTAAACTAGCGAATGGACAACAGTGAATGTGATTGCCAATGTCAACGTGTCCTTTAACCTCTATGTGATGTGTCCCTATCAGGCTCCAGCAAGTTGTATTGAAGGCATCATCGAGATTGTTCACCTCTTGTAAGGGAGTGTCATCAAGATTCTCAATGCAAAGAGTAGCAACCTCTCGTTTACGGACAGGACAAAGCATAATAAAAGAATGTTATACTTGACTCGCATTGCTGATTTCATCAAGGTCTGCTATCAAACTGCACAAACTGCTATCTTGTTGCTGTGCAGATTCCCCTCCTCCAGTCTGCCAAATTTCCCAACATGAAATATCGCATTCCTTCAATCTTGCTGTTGACTATCTTCAGTGCATCATGCAGAAATGTGTCTAGTGTCCTAGTAGCAGTCCTGATGTAGTATTCCTCATCTCAGTCCTGTATGTAACATCCGTCTCAAGTCAAGGTGCTGATGAGTGATGTGATAGGCTTCTCTCTGTGATGGGGCTAGCTCACAATAACAACCATCTTGCTCCTAAGCATCTATCGTTAAGCTGAAGCAATGCTTCTGCAGACCAAACTCTTTAGGATCAGCTTTTCACAATAGTCCAAAGTATGCATCCAGATTTTTGGTCATCTGAAGTATGCTTCATAACTTTGTCATCATGATAAGATAAGACAATAAGAATTATAAGAGGAGGAGGGATAGCATAAACAGGAGAAAAAACAGAAAAGGCATTGATTATCAGTGTTACCAGATCCCTACACTGTCTGCAAACAATACATAAAAAAGTACTTCCTGTGATTCTATTTTCCAATTCCTGATACCCTAATGATCTTACAGTTCTTATCCCAACCATGTTCATGACCAGCATCTGATTACCTTTGTTGAGTCCAGTGATATGTTTTTTTCATCACTTCACTATCACTCAAACAATCAAACCAAAATGCAGAGTAAAAATAGATTTGTCAAATCATTCAATTCTATCTGCGTTCATTGGTTCATTCATAGAAATAATAACGAATCATGCTTTGCAACCCATTAGTTTTTAACTTCAGCACTGATTTCCTCATGTTCCTCCATAAATTTCCACTACAGTTACAACTTGATGGATGACTGCTGATCAACCATTGAGAGAGGTCTGCTGAGCTTGGTAGATAAGCTCAAGCATCTCTGGATCATGAAGATGTATTTGTAGTCTGCACCATCCATGAATGCAATCTGTGGCACTCACAACTATATGGAGAAATAGGTGGTGAGAGAACAAGCTAATGCCATTTTCCATGACATCATTCCAGCATTCCTATGGTTAGGTGCCATTAATGTTTTACATTTATACATATAGTTTTCCTTTAATGAAAAAGAATACAGGCACCATCACAGAGTCATGAGAAAGATATTATAGGTTGAGATTAATAAAACACTTTAATGGCTTCAAGACATTCTGAACATGCTAGAGCCAGTGTCCACTCTAAGCTGTGGTCATGTAGTTCCTTGGAGATCCCATGAAACTCAATTGCCTTACGCATTGGCTTTCATTTACAGAAACTGCTGACCTGCACGCTGACGTCCATGGGCAGGAAAACAAACATTAGAGGGAATGTTGGTTAGAACCTAAGGACGCTTCTGACATGTAGACATTGTTGTAATAGAGATAAATGGAAATCCAATTTGGAACATAGCAAGGCCTCAAAAACAGCATCACGATAATGACAATTGCCATTGATTAAAATAATATTGTTTGAATGATGAATATCAAATTGGGCCTCAGGAAACGTCTCTACACTTTTGATAACGCAGTGGACTATTTTGCATCTCACGGAGAGGGCAGGCATATTCCCAAGTATTTCGTCTTATTTGTCATTGTACATTGTTATGTTCAAGGGCATGCAAAATTTCCAAGATGCTCATAATGTTTTCAGGCTAGATTTTTTGGACTGTGGACTTGAGGTTAGAAACTGAGCAGGGCAGAACAATTTGGGGAGTTCGGCTCAAGGATCTGGAAACCAGCTCCTCCATGCCCCAGCAATGGGACAGTGGGCACTAAATTAATGCCCCCAATCTACAAACAATTCCTCCAGAGGGATTTCTCCTCTGATTTAAATGACGTTATCAGTTTGGATTCTCATTAGTTTGCAATTTTATGAATAGCTCCAAGTGTGCCTCCGTGTTGAAGAACTGCAGTAATCCAACACTTGCATCAGCAAAGGCCACTGGCATGGTTAGGTTTGCCAAGGCTCCAGAGGTACGAGTCCTCTGATTGGGTCAAAAGCATTGAGACCCTGCCCACAGTCCTGAATAGATGGTGAACACAGACTTGGCCACTTAAGAGGTCAACTCAAGATAAGTTGTGCCAATAGGTACACTGCCAACAAGTCATAGGACCCCTCTTTGTTCCCAATGCTAGTGTCCCAAACTCTAGCCTATGATTTCAAGGACCTTCATGATTTCTCTGGGCTTTTCTTTTTATTAGACTTATGCTTACTCCCTCAGGGCAGCTTGCAAAAAACTGCATGAAAGTTCTACCCTAAAAAGATGACCATTGTCCTTTCATTAATATACTCTTTAAAAAAATATTGCTGATGCTTGCCTTCGTGAAAAGAATTGCTCACTTACAGTTGTATCTTTTTCCTTCAATCCTCTTTGTGTAATTTTATTTTTTGGAATGTTGTCTTGCCTGTTGCAAGCTGAAGATACTGAAAAAAAAAACTCCGTAAGAACTGCGGATGTTATAAATCAGAAACAAAAACAAGTTTCTGGAAAAGCTCAGCAGGTCTGGCAACACCTGTGGAGAGAAATCAGAGTTAACATTTTGAGTCGAGAATTGAGGATACTGACTGTTGGCTACTCACCCCAACAAATCTTTCTTTTTCATGATAAAAGACATGAACGGCTGGGAGGAGGGCAAGGGCAGCCTCCTGTGTGGTCCTATCTACATCTACCCTTTCATAGATGCATCTTCAAGCATGGAAACTGCGAAAGAATTCTCCTTTTCTTCGATTTGTAACAGTGTTTTGACACTTATTGTAATATGCCTCTGCTTCTATGATAGAGATCAGTCAGAGTGTCATAATTGGGATTCTTTTTACTCTTGCACCATATTAGGACAGTGAACAAATGATTCAATAGAGGAGCTATCTTTTTAACCCCATCTGATTTATGTCCACTACTTCTCTCCTATTTCTTTTGCCCTCCTTTTGTCCTGCTTTTTCTCAACACTGAAGGATAGTTGTTCAAACGTTCTCATAGATTTGCTTTATCAAATGATTTTTTTCCTGAAAATTATACATATCTAAGGCCAATGGAAATCTCATATTTTGGGTAAATAGAACAGATATTTGCGTATTTCTGTGCAGTTAATTGTCAAATTCCAACATTCATTTTGTAAATCTCTCAGGTTTTATATGGTACAAGTAATATGGGTTAATATTGAAGAATGGCAATATGATTTACAGAGATAATGCAAAGCAATCATTTACAGGATTGGTCCTTGAAGATAGCTGGAGATAACTGTTGTCAGCAAAATTATAAGGTGGCCTATGATTAGTGACAAAGTATTGTGATTGGCTTTAGAATATGAGATGACTCTTGAAAGGATACATTAATTAAGAATACCAGATGATCAATCATACCAAGGTAAAACAGGGAATCAGTTTTTATTGGAAATATACACTTTCCTGCTCATAGATTTTTGCATTTATGCTAACAATATATATTCCATTCAGGAAATTAATAGACCTTCTAAAGATATAATTAAATCCAAACTTTGAAAATCCTCAATATCTATAACACAAGTATAAGAATGTTCATTTCTTTTGTAATTTATTATTTCACAAGATGTGGGCAGTGCTGGTTAGCCAGCATTTATCACCCATCCTTGACTGCCCTTGAGGCGATGCATAGCAGTCTTTTTGAAATCTTGCTGTCCATGTGGTGTACATATAACCACAACGTTGCTGTGAAGGGTGCTCCAGGATTTTGACCCAGATATAGTGAACGGGCAATGTTATAGCGCCAAGTCAGGATTGAGTGCGGTTTGGAGGATGATGCACAACTTTATTTGAAACTTTAACACCCTCACTAGAATAACTCTGTATTCCATGAATGACTGTGCTGGCAAGTGACTTTTATTAACAATATCACAAGGGACACATTAGTATTTAAAATGTACGATGCTTTAGTCTGCCACAAACAATGGAACATAATTATATAATTAAAATAGTGCAGTATATTTTTCCTGTTGAAATGCAGATAATGTATCCATTCTGTAAAGATCCATATTCTGTTTAACTTGGCATTGACTCAGTTTTTCATCTACTTTCTATTAATGTCAATATAATATAAGGGTAAGATGTGAATTTGCTGGTGTGAAACAGGCCCCTCTGTCAATGAACATATCCTCTTTGTGATTTACAATCCATGTTTGGACTCCAGATTTTGTAATGGTGAAAACTGTTAAGAAATTTATTCCTTCTCTAGCTTTCAATTAGATTAACGAGAAATGTAACCACTAAACATCAGCAGTCATTCTAGTAACATTATTTTGCTTTATCGCTAATGGGAAGTGAGTGCTGTCTTTCACGGATAGTCATGCGCTCACACTCTGATGGCCTGCTGTTCAGATGGGCCTGTAGTCTCACCCTGCATACTATGCGTAATGTTGCAGATTGTTATTACAATTCTCAGTATTTGTATTATTGTTATTATTAGGGGGTATGTGTATCTCTGAAAGTTCATTTCGTTGTCCTGGTTCCACAGAACATCGCAACGTCCACCTGAATGTGGAATCAAACGTGAACCCTCCTATAAGGGGTATGTATGATGTCATTCCTGTGCACGTACTTATCATTGGTATCATTTCTGACAGTATCAGGTAACAGTGATTAAACCAAGGGATCAGAAATCTCATGGAAAATAAACATGATTACTTTCGCTCAAAATTGTGTACTTGAATTAGAATTGCAATGAAACATAAATTTCTATAAGCTATTAAATTGATTAGAATAGTGAACTGGAATTCTATGATTGAACTATTTTGTTTGTCATACGTGACTCATGATACTTTTGCATGTATTTCATTGGGAATATGTGTGATCGAAAGAACTGTTGGAACTTAATTTTAAAATCTAATTCTTTCATCCAACAAAAAATACTATCTCTTTATGACAAATATGTATGTATGCTTTTTAATTGGTACGAGCATTTTAGATGCATCAAATCTTTGTCAACTGGTCTGATAGTCTGCCTGCCTTTTAAAAATGAAAGTCTGTACCTATTTTGTTTTGTGACTGAATTCACTGTTCCATGAGAGACATTTGCAATCAAGTCAGCTGAACTAGTTTGAACGATGGTGAAATCGCAAAATAAAAAAAAAGTGAAAATGAGCTGCAGTCTACCAGACTGAAGCTTTGTCATGTATGTTGACTGATGTGCCTTAACACCTTCTGGTTTGAACCAGAGTAGTGTGTCAGTGAACAGTGCCCCCGCTCTTCTCATTAAATGTCACTGTCAGTTTATCGGAGCCGCTTGTATGAAATGGAAATTTATTATGCTGGAGCTGTCACGCTGTATATCTTTCTGCATCCTACTGCATTTAGAAGGAGGTTTCTATGACATTTTGATTGTAGTTGGAATTGTTTTCTTCAGTTTGCTTTTACTTTGTACAATATGTTGTGTCCTTTCTCACTGACAGCACTGGAGGAAAACCTCTTGTGCCTGCTGTTTCCATGTTAACATGTCAACAAATGAGTTTACTGTCTTAAAGTGCCCCTAACCCCCTTGAGCAGTAAAGCCCTTCATTTATTGCATTGCTCTTGTTTTTCTATTGCCAGTGTTTCGATTGGTCTAGTCTATGCTTCTTAATATAGATGTTCCAGTCAACGTGTCATTGACTATCTCCTCTTCTGCTATGTTAAAAATTACAATGAACAATGGCCATGCAGATTCCCTTTCTCACTAGATTTTGAGTAATTCTTTTGATTTAATGGCAGTCATATAATATTTAATTACCAAGTACCATTTGTTAATTGAAATTAACAAGAAGCAAAATATTATTGTAGAAGAGATCAGAGTAAAGTAAACCCATCTGTCATTGCATTCCAGCAATATCATCTGTCTTATCAACTGTATGATCTTTGCCACAGAAGGTCATAGGCTCATGTTATAATTGGAACACTTAAACTAGCTTTCACTCCACAGGAGCTGCCAGACCTGCTGAGTTTCTCCAGCAATTTCAGTTTTTGTTTCAGATTTCCAACACCCCCAGTTATTTGTTTTATATTACCAGCTTCCTTGGTACCAGATATGACTCCAACCAGTTGAAAGGTCCCCCCTTTAGCCCTATTGATTCCAGTTTGGCTAGGGCTCCTTAATGCCACAGTTGATCAAATGTGGCATTGATGTCAAGGACAGTCACTCTCACCTAATCTCTGAAATTCAGGTCTTTTGTCCATGTTTGATCTCAGACTGTAATGAGGTCAAAAACTAAGTGCAATCCAAACCTAATGGAACCCAAACAGAATTTCAGTGAGAAGACTATTATTAAACAAGTGCTGCTTGATGGGTCTGCTGATGACACCTTCCATCACCCTTACTGATGATCGATAGTAGACTGAGTTGGATTTAAGCTGCTTTTTGTGTGCGGGACATATCTTGTTCACAGTGTTGGGTAGATGCCACTATTGAAGATGTAATGGTACAGCTTGGCTCAAGTTCTTGCCAATATGGCACGTTCTGGAATACAACTGTCCAGAGCGATGGTCAGAAAGTTGACAGGGCCAATAGCCTTTGCAATATCCAGTATCTTCAGCCATTTCTTGATATCACATGGAGTAAATTGAGTTGGCTGAAGGTTGTCATCTGTGATCATGGGGATTGCTGGAGGCCACTGAAATAGATCATGCACTCAGCACTTCTGGCTGAAGCTTGTTGGAAATGCTTCAGCTTTCTCTTTTCCATTGGGTTCTCCCATCACTGAGGATGGGAATATTTGTGGAGCCTCCTCCTCTGGTGAATTGTTTTATTGTCCGCCATCATTCAAAACTAGATGTGACAGAACTTAAATCTGATTTTTTGTTTGTGAAATTGCTTATTTCTATCACTTGCTGCTTCAGCTACTTGCCACCAAGTAATTCTGATATTTTGTAGGTTCAACATGTTGACATTGCATTTTTACAGGTACCTAGTGCTGCTCCTGACCTGCTCTCCTGCACTCTTCATTGAACCAGGGTTGGTTGCTTGGCTTGATGACAGTGGTAGCCTGGGAGATATGCTGGGGTATGACAATACAGATTGTGTTGCAGTATGATTTAGCTGCTGCTGATGGCCTCATAGATGTCCAGCCTTAAGTTTAGATTTGTTCGAAGATTATCCCATTCAGCATGGTGATAGTCACACAACATAAGGAGGGTATTCTCAAGGTGTCTCCACAGAGATGGTACAATGGTCACTTTTGCCAATACTTGAAAGTGTGGTGCTGGAAAAGCACAGCAGGTCAGGCATCATCCGAGGAACAGGACAGTTGACATTTCGAGCATAAGCTCTTCATCAGGAATAGCTTTTGACCAAAATGTAGATTCTCCTGCTCCTCAGATGCTGCCTGACCTCCTGTGCTTTTCCAGCACCACACACTTGATTCTGGTCTCCAGCATCTGCAGTCGTCACTTCCTCCCACTCTTGCCAATATGGCCATGAACAGATGAATCTTTGGCAGGCTGATTGGTGAGGATGAGGTTTTTCCCTCTTGTTGGTATCCTCATTCCTGCTGCAGACCCGGTCTACCAGATTTTAGGATTTGATTAGCTCGATCCTTAATAGTATTATTGAGCCACTCTTGTTGATGGTCATTCAAGTCCTCTACCCAAAATAGATTCTGCTCCTACATTAACTCCTTACCAATACCTCTGCTGGATCTGCCCTTCCAATTGGGATAGGACAAACCCAGAGATTGTGATGGTGTTGTCTGGAACATTGTGAGTGAGATTTGATTTGGTGAGAGTGATAATGTCAGGCTGTTGCTTGATTAGACTGTGAGACAGCATCTCCAACCTTGGCATTAGCCCCAGGTATTAGGAAGGAGGACTCTGCAGGGTTTTATAGGATTGTGTTAGCCATTGTTATTTCTGGTACCTCAGCTGATGCTAGTTAGTCCATCTGGTTTCATTCTCTTTTTCTTTTCTAGTAATTAGTACAACTAAATGGCTTACTTGGCCATTTCAGAGAGAAGATAACAGTCAAGAACAATACTTGGAGTCACATTTAGGCCAGACAGGAAAAGACATTAGATTTCCTTCCCTAAAGTATGTTAGTGAACCAAACATTTATTTGACTGCAATTGACAATTGTTCATGGTTTTCATTAGACTTTTAATTCTATCATCTGCATTGGTGGGTTAGAGCCCAAATCCAGATCTTATTGGAGTCTCTGGATTACAAATCTAGTGACAATACCATTAGACCATTGTTACCCCTTTATTTGGTTGATGCCCATATGCAGAGCATTTGTCGATGGGCTGCTGGTTGGTGCTGTAGGTTTGGAATTGACGAAGCATGATGGTGTATAGCAACGTGTCCATCCTCTTGACTGATAACAGCCAACATAGATGACAAGCTGCCTGGCTTTGTGACTGCACTAAGGAGAAAGGCAATACAGAAATACTGTGTGCCTTTAAGATCTGGCTAAGGGACAAAAGTGCAGAAAGGCAAGGTAAGGCAGGGATACCGTGAGCATTCAAGAAGATGCAAAGTAAGTTTGTACTAAGTGAGTGAGTGAGTAGCCCTGAGATGCAGCCTAGTTCAATCCATGAGCTTGTTGTCTGATCCAATGTGCAAAGTTCCCTTGCAATAACAATCCAATAAGAGGTGCCAGAGCATGCCAAAATGCGATATTGACATACAGAAGCATACTGTAAATGGATACAAGATGTACTAGGATGATACTGTGAGGCTTGCATATGCAAAGTGCCAATGCCTATAGATGTGGGTGTATGCAGTCACAACCCCTGGAATATGCACTACCATGTTGATCTCAGGTATCTAAGATTAAAGTCCAGAGGAACAAGCACTGAGCTGGAGTCATCAGGTACCCATTCAGATTTTCATGTCAGGAATTCTCAACAACCAGTTTCTGTCTGGCAAGTGGGAGAATTGAGGTCGTGCAAATTAATGAGGTGAGATTAGATAGTAACAATGACAGGGATGTTAATGATTGATAATTCATTTTGATAGGCCTCTTGCCACTCACTAGCAAGAATCTGACTTCAACATTCCAAGACTTGGTTCGATATATGAACATTTTGGTTTCAAAATCGAGAAGGGCATGGGCCAGACATCTCAACCAATCTTCCTCAAATGGGGTCCATTTAGTTCAGGAGCTATAAGTATTCCACCCATTTTCACAATCATTTAAAGGAACAAGTGATATTTCCAACCCTTTGACTAACATATTCCAAATCTCAACTGTGGTTAGGAGGGAAAAGCTACATTTTACCATAATGTATCAAAATTTACTTACAAATTATTTCCTCAAAAAACACTATCTTGTGAAATTATCGGTTTCAAATTCTCTTTAATTACAATGTTATAATAAACTCTCAATTTTTCTATATAATTTCATCTCTGGAACTATCAGCCAGCAAGTCTGACTCTGACCATTTATTGCTCTTAAATTAGGAATCCATGATCCTAATCCAAAAAAAAAATTCTGATCAAGATCATGCAGAAGCGTGGTTATAAGAATGATCAGATTTCAAATTTAATATTCAAACCAAAGGACAGAGATAGTTCAACATGAAACTGTTTGGTGGAAAATTAAATTTCTATACATAACATAATAAATGATTTGTCTTATTACCGAGTTAATCATGCATCAATGTCAATGTTCACTAATTAATAATAACTGCAGACTATTTGATTTCAAAATTTATTGAAAACCAGTAGAAAATTGATATAGAATGATCTAAGGTATTGAGCACTTTTTAACGTCAAAATTAGAGTACCATAAAAATAAGAGCAACGATATCTCCAGGAGCTTTTTCACCTTCCTCAGCAATCAAATCAGAACATTTAATTGCACCCAGTTTTCAAATCCAATCACTGCAATGAAAAGCTAATCTACCAATATAACATGGGTTTGGAACTTAATCAATTAAAATAACTGTCCCATGGAAACCCAAGCAAGGACTAATTCAGCTTCTGATCGGGACTCAATTTTCAAGAATGTCTAGTTTACCCTCCCTGGTATGTCAATTTGCTTAGATAGCCAGGTTTGACAAGTCACTTGAATGAATTGGAGCTCCCCACTTTGCCTCGGGCTTTGGTTCTTCATATATCTCATTATATTTTGTTTGACCTCAAAAATATTGACATTTGGGGGTTTGTACAACTACTACTACTACTAATCCCCAAATGTCAATATTTTGAGGTCAAACAAAATATAATGAGATATGATGAAGAACCAAAGCCTGAAGCAAAGTGGGGAGCTCCAATTCATTCAAGTGGTGTCAGTGGGTGACAACTGAGCTGGTGACCAAAACAATCATTCCAACTAATTTAATAGAATTGCACATAAACTTGAAGCAAAGAAACAACCCATCTAGCCTAACAGGTCTGTGTTGGTGTTTGTGCTCCACATTAGCATCCCCTCACTTTACCTTTGGTCTGATGCTGTGCAGAGAATAATGGTTGTGGGGCAATACGCACAGTATGAGGTCCACACTTAACCTAGTTAATTGAAATTGTGGTTTTATGCTAATCCTAAAGACATCCATGGAATGGAAGATGTCATTCTATAGTAGTCTTGAAAAATTCTCATTTGAATCTTACCTTTTCTTTCACAATTGGCTTACACTGTTTTGTGTAATTCATGCTCATTTCCCATGTTTTCATTGATTCAGGTAGTGCAATTTGAAATTAATATTACTTTAAAAATTGCCAAAATTATTGCTTGCCCATGATTTCTGAAATCTTCCTATTTTCATTGCTTAAGTTAATAGATAGAATTAGAACAAATTATTATTTAAAAATTCCAAATTGGCTGTTATTATAGAGTGTGAGTATGCCATAACAAAACTTTACACCATTAAATGCAATTACCAGTTAGTTTGTCGGTCTATATAGACTATTTAATAGGTCTTTTAAAACACAAATTTCTAAAATATTAATGAATTAAATCAGTATGTGGCAGGATGCTGCAGTGTATTAGCTTGGCAATATTCTATGCCACAGACTGTATTGACTGGAGCAAGCATTGTCCATAGGGCAAGTTCATAATCTGTACTCTGTTAGCAAACAAAGTGCCAATTAAAGTCGACAATCAGGCATTTTGCCATTGGAAGGGATTGAGAATTGGAGGATAATAGAGAAAGATGCCTTTGCAATCCCTCTCAATGTGGCATTAGCATTGGCAGCCAGTCATAGAATGATAGAGTTCACATCCTGCTCATGGTGCCTGTTAGTTTTTTCTTTGAAATAGCTATCAACTAATCCCATTCTTTTAATTCTCTAATAGCTTGACAAATATTTTCTTTTCAGCCAAATATTAAATTCTCTTTGGAAAGTTTTCAATAAATAACTTGTGTCATCCCAAGAGTTCAAGCCTAAAGAAGGAAGACAATATTTCCATGAAAAGCTTTTACAAAACTTTAGAACTGATTCTCTGATTTCACACCCCTGAAAGCCCCCATCCCTTTGCTTTTGCCACTTTGCCATTAGGAGCTGTGTCTTCAGTAGTCAAGGCTTAAATTATGAAATTCTTCATCTTAATCTCTGTGGCTCTCCATCTCTCTCTTACACATCACATCCTTTTTGAAAAAGGAGAGGGATATACCCAGCAATGTGTCTTGGTTGCTGACTGGATAGTCAGTGAGAGCTGTGTCACCTTTTTCCAAGAATGCTTGTGCATCAAGTGTTACTTAGGCTCTTGACAGGTCAGTGATGGGCCTTTCACATGATCAAGGATCCCAGGACCAGACAACCTACTCACGAAGAGATACAGGCCATTCAGAGACCAGCTCTTTTATTATACAACAGCTCTGGGGCACTGGTGTCTGCTGTCAGTGCTACACTCACCTGAACCCTCAGGTGATCATTGGGTCTTATGCCATTTGTGAGTGGTGTGGGAGGGTGTTGGCAGCTAATAGTTGTCAGTGGGTACCATATTGTGTACATGACTTTCAAAACACATTTTTCATAAGTGTCATAAAATGGACATAATAGCAAAATTTGGCCCAAGGTTTTTACAGGGTATTGTTTGTATGAGACCAAAAGCAGAGCCGGAAATGCAAAAACAAAAGATGAAATTCAAAGTAGGATGGAAAATACAGGATATACTAAGCATGTCAGGCATCATGGATTGGGGTGGGGCAGGGCAGAAAGGGAGTTGTTCTTCAATGTCAGGCTCTCAATCTCTGATTGAGGTATTCAGCGTTGGGAAGTGGTGGGACTTGCTGAAAGGCACCATCCTGGTTTTGCTTCCAAATCCTCAAAGCCCTCAAAACCAACACCTTTCCTCTTCTCAATGGTCCAGGTGTCCAGCAGCAATCCTTGGAGTAGGCTTTGGAGCATCAAAGTATAGTCATCAAAGCCAATGGACATCATTGCCAGTAATGCTACCAGTACTAAAGAGTTCCTTGCCTCTGATTATCTGAAAATGGACTTCCAGACCAGAAAGGGTTTAGTAGCATGTAGCCAGTTAAGTACTTGAGGGCACTTAAACTCATTGGGCCATGGAAGCAACGTGTGGTTGCCACTAGTGCAGTATCCTGTGTGTGTGTGTATATATATATGTGTATATATATATATATATATATATACACACACACATGTGTTTGTGTGTGTGTGTGTATATACACGTGTCTGTGTGTGTGTGGGGAGAGCTGTAGACGAGGGTCTTCCCCCAACTAATCACTAAATTGCCAGGTTTTCGGTCAGTGTCCTCTCATTAGCTACTTGTAAATGTTGGTAAGTGACTTTTACTTTGGTAAATTAATTTTATTTTGATCTGGAGGGAGATAACTCCTGGTGACCCTCAAGGATAGGGAATAGGCACACTGATCTTGATATATATTTAATCGCTTAGGAACTGAGTAAAGTGGATGGAAAATCAAGGATTACAGTCGAAACAAAATTCAATAATGAAGTCAATGAAGAGGATAAAAGTGGGAAGAGGACATAAACAGCCTATGAAATGGACAAGCACTTGACAGAGGAAATGTAGGGCAGAGAAATGCAAGTGCTAAGTATTGGTAGGAAGAATGTGGAGAGGTAATACAAGGTAAATGTTACAATTAGAAAAGGGATGCAGGAGCAGAATGTACCTACAGAAATCTTTCAAGGTGGCAGGACATAGTATCCTTGGCTCTATAAATAAGGAGATAAAGCAGAAAAGCAAGAAAGTTATGTTAAATCTGTGCAAAGTGTTCAATGAACAAGTCACAGTTGAAGAATTGTGTCAGCTTCCAGCCATCATACTTCGGGAAAGATGTGAAGAGAGATTTACCAGAAATCATATCAGAAATCAAAGACTTCACTTGAATGGAGAAATGAGATGAACCAAGATTTTTTTGCAGACAAAGTTGTTAAACGTTGTTCCAAATCATCATTTTTTAAAATCAAATAAGTAAGGAAAACAATTTGCAAAGTCATGTCAGCATCAAGAGGGCACAGATTTAAGGTAATTGAATAAAAACACCAGAGCTAATGTGGAGATATTTTATTTGAAAAGAAATATAGTTCTTGTGATCTTGAATGGATTACCTGAAAGAATATTGGAAGCTAATTCAGTAATGATGTTCTGATAATGTCTGGATAAATTGAGTGGGCAAAAAATTGGCATATTGAATGTAATGTGGAGAAATGTGAGGTTATGCACTTTGGCAGGAAAATGAGAGAAGCTGAATATTATTTAACTGGAGGAAAATTTGTGGAAAGCCACCAAAAGAAGAGTTTGGGAGTCATCATCGTAGTGAATCACATCCAAATTCAGCCAGTAATAGAGAAGGAAATTGGAATATTGGCCTATATTTCAAAGGGAAGATAGTATAAAACCAGAAAGGTTCACTCATCAGACCATAGCTGGAAATCTGTAAATAGTTTTGGGCCCCTTATCTGACAAAAGGTACAGTTGCTTTTGAGGCAATCCAGAGAAGATTCACTAGGCTAATACCAAGTATGGAGTGAATGTCTTATGAGGAGAGATTGAGTAGGTTGAGCAAGTATTTATTGGAATTTAAGACAACGAGAGAGAGACAAACTTAGTGAAACTTCTGAAATTCTTATGGAACTTGACAGGGTATATGAGGAAAGGCTGTGTCCCTTTATTGGAGAGTCAAGGACAATAGGACATAAACTCAGTCTAAGGGGTTGCACATTTCAACAGAGATGAGGAGGAATTTCTTCTATCAAGGGGTAGTGAATTTGTGGAATTCGTTATCACAGAGGTTTGTCAATGCTGAGATCAACATTTTTTAATTGGTAAGGGAATTGAGGGTTATGGGTAAAAGGCAGGAAACTGGAGCTGAGGATTATCAGACCTACCATGATCTAAATTGGGCGGCACGGTGGCACACCGCTGGTAAATCTCTCTTCATGGTGGCACAGTGGTTAGCACTGCTGCCTCACAGCGCCAGAGACCCGGGTTCAATTCCCGCCTCAGGCGACTGACTGTTTGGAGTTTGCACGTTCTCCCCGTGTCTGCGTGGGTTTCCTCCGGGTGCTCCGGTTTCCTCCCACAGTCCAAAAGATGTGCAGGGTCAGGTGAATTGGCCATACTGAATTGCCCATAGTGTTAGGTAAGGGGTAAATGTAGGGGTATGGGTGGGTTTCGCTTCAGCGGGTCGGTGTGGACTTGTTGGGCCGAAGGGCCTGTTTCCACACTGTAATCTAATCTAATCTAATCTAATCTAATTGAGTGTCAGAGCACAATGGGCTGAATGATCATTGTTCGTATATCTTATGGTCTTACAGTCTTAAATAATTGAAAAGATAAAATAAATTGCATGATGATGGGGAAAGATGAGGGAACAGGAAAAATTGAATCACTCTTTGAAGGAATCAGTAAAAGCATAATGGGCCAAATGTTGACCTCCCATACTGTATCTTTCTGTGCAGCTTCAGGTATTGCCACTTAGTTTATAGAACATATAATATACAAGTTTATATTATAATGATATTTAAACTGCTTCAGGTTTGTAAGGACTTTCAGAGAGACACATCAATCCACTTATATACAAATCTAGTATAAGAGCTATTTTGATTTGTTCAAGACCTATGCCCCTCTGCCTCAAGTAATAGTCTTAGCTAATGTGCTTAAAATGCAGCTTTTTGCAGTTGTTCTGCGAGTACTCAGCAAACAAAAGCTCTGTGGAGAAGATCTAAACATAGCCCAACAACTGTTTATACATTTCATAACTAGTGGATGAAAATCAGGAAATGCTGAATAAAATGAGTCGAAGAACAATAAATATTTGAAATGTATGGCAGGTCAATCATTCAGTTGAACAGTTCCACCCAAATTTGATTTTGTTATTGGAGTACCTGCATTGAATTACCTAATCCCAACCTATAATGTGTCACTGCATAAGGTGTCACTGCAACCAAAGTAAACCCAATTCAAAAGGTCTTACTCCCTCATGACATTATTCCTTGCATAAATGAGTAGACTCTCATTAGTCCTTGGGAAGTCATCATTTTTGAACTGGAGCACAGACAGAAAACAAGGGAAAAAGATGGACTCGAAGGTTTTCCATGTAAAATGTAGATTTAGGGGATTAATCAAATTCAATTATTGTTGATTTAAAATCTGTCGAGTGTTGAAACAGAACATCAACTCAGAAATTTTTTATCATATGAGGATGGGAATAACAGGCCAACTGGGAGCACTTTTTGAGGAAATAGTTGAAGGAAAAGAAATGGAGAGAATAGCTTACAATTATATAGCATTATTTACCGACCCAGCACATTCTGAACAGTAGTTGCTCTTATAAAATCAGAAAGAACATAATAACAATGACTTTATTTAATTAACTTCTTCTGCAAAATCTGTGCTGAAAGTGTAATGATATCATGGGCATCCAGCCCAATCCATCATGTGTGAATTTAGGTAGTGAACATCAATAGGTTGTTGAAAACTTGGCAGTGCAATAACTAAATCTGATTCTGTTTTGCAAATGTACATTGCAGCTGGATTCACTTATTTGCAATTAGCAGTAAAACCCCAGGCTCACTTTCACTTTGGAAGATCAGGAATGCTAAGGATAACTGTGGAATACTTACCATCACCTCAGCTATGATTAAGTAAATTAGGAGTCAAACCAGACTGTATCTCCTTTCTCGCATACAGTTGCATGCTGAGGATACTGTCCTCATTCTTTTGGTATGGCTTCTCTGCATAATCTTTCCTTCCTTAATAATGGACATACCTTCACATTCTCGTGAGCCATCAAATGCCCTTTAATCAGATATTTTTAGAATGTATTCTGATAACACAGCATATATAATATATATATATATATATGTTTTTTTGCTTTTATCCTCCTTGCTGTTACTATTTGACCGGTAGGTTCAATGTCACCAAATCTTAATAAAAACTTACATTAACCTAGAAACACTGGCAGGCAAATATATTTATCAATATATTTTTGATGTTTCTACACAGTCAACTAGGCAGTTCTTCCTATTCTATTCACTATGTTCATCATTCTCTGTGTGAGGGCAGGTCCAACCCACAACACTACGATTCCACCATAGATATGGTTAAAGTGGCAGGGCCCATATGCACTCCCTTTTTGAACAGAGATTTAACCCCAGGCTAGCCTGATCAATACCAACCATGCAGCCCCTGATCAAAGGAGTTTGAGTTGCTGTGGCAAAGACACTTTTCCAGGCATGTTGTAGCCTGGAGCAATGCAGGGTGATGGTAAAGGTCCCAATTTCCTTTCATCACTCTATTGACCTTACTGGCATTAGTGGCATTGGTGTGTGTTTTAAGAATTTGCAGGTTGATTATCAATCTGTTGGCTCTGTTATGCATATGCCTTCCTTGGCCATCATGTCCTGCAGTTGGGCTTGAATCTAAAGCACCTGACTGAGAAGGAATGCTTCCCATTGCACCTCAAGTTGTTCCTGTCTTTTATATAACAATCAGTACAGCAACTCAGGAACAATATTTTGTGAAAAGAATATTCTAAGGGCTGTTAGTGTTTTAGATCTCATTTAAAGGGTGCCCATGCTTTTACAACAAAAAAATTATGAAAATTATTTCTATTTGATGGCTAGTGAAAGCAATGTATTCACCATTAATAAATCATTGGTACAGTATTAATCAGCCATCACGACTTTCAGTCAGAGAGTATATATCCAACTGAGGAGATTCTGTGGACTTGAAAAAGTAAGAACAGCGAGAATTACAGTAATCTCAACAAATTATTGAACAATGTGAACTTTAAATTGTATGCTTATCAGCTATAATCTGCTATTCCTGCAAAAGCTTTTTGGTAGATAGTATGTCTTGAAGGGGTTAAGGTACAACAAGAAAAGCTGCATTTGGGAGGAGGTGATAGGAATGAATCTGACAGCCTTGTGTTTGCAAAACGGAGGAGTAGCTCATGAACTTAAGCTTTATCATTGCTTCCTTGCAACTGGGCCATTATCCTGCATGGGTCTGTAATAAATTGTCGGATTTTCTACTCAACTGAAATGATAGGATGAAAATTGAACTGCACAGTTTGAGTTAGCCTTCGAGAGACGTAACTGAATTTCCCACACACAAGTACTATAATGATAGATAGTACCTGTACCCAGGTGAAGAGTTAGCAGTTACATTTGAGATGAAAACTGTTAGCTGAGACGTTTATCTGCTGCCTCCTGCCCAATCTCTGGTCAACAAGGTCAAACCAATGAAGCTGCAATTGCAGAAATCTGTCTGTGGTAGTAATGTTTAAACTAAAATGGTTTTGCTCAAAACCTTTTTCCAGTGTCATTAGGGAATAAGTGCAATAATAAGCACAGGCTGCTGGACGATAGCACGCATTAAACTTCCAACATGTCACATTCAATAATGTGCAGAGGGAATTGTGCGTAGGCTTTTGTTGATATCCTACCAAATATATACAATTATTCTAAGGTTTCTTGAAGACAACTTACAAATTTCTGTGAAACAAATATTATAGTCAATAGTAACATCCTGATATTAATACCTTTATTAATACTTCTGATCTGGTTCAGGTCAATCCATGACTTCCTTACAAGTTAAATAACCAATATGCATGCACCATGTACCCTGTAGGCTACTTCAATATTGCTTTTTTGGATACAGAAAAACACAAGGATGTATAATTTTTGCGATGATTGATGTAACATGAGAAACTCCAATAAATCTATATTGTATGCAGATATTTCCAGTTTTCATCAGAAAACTGAGCTTTTTCTCTATCTTTTTACAGTGCCAAAATGGAAATGTTCATTAATTATGCACAAAGTTCATCTCATAACAGGATAATATGGATTTTTATTTTCTTTAATTTATTCAATGGATGCTTGTTTGGTCTGATAATGAGACTTAGGTGGCCCTGTTTGGACCAATTTATTTTTTGCAACTACATCTATGAATTCAATAAACATTCTTGCACAGCAGACCTGCTGGCCCTTTTCTGAAGACTGCTTTTATATCCTGACGTATTACCAGGAAGCTCCGTTTGAACATACAAGACAATGTCAGTTGTTCCCAATAGAAGATAGTGCTGGTAATACTGGTGATGACGACTTATCAGCAGCAGTAATGTTATAAAATAACTCTTGAAATCTGGAAGGGAAAAAAAAACAAATGTTATAAATGTGGCCTGGCAAGTCATTATTATCCCTACATCCAAATGGAAAATTAAATGATAACACAAATTGTACCCGTAACGCACCCCAATCTTCTCACACTCTGGTGTTTGTGGATCCCGGTTTGAAAATTTATGAGCCAAGCAGCTATATTGTCACAGCACTGAAACACTGAATCAGAGAATCGATTTGTGTGATCAGCTGTCAGCACTAACCTCTCCACCTAATTGATGAACTGAATCATTAGTATAAAGCCAATTTAACTTAGTCATTAATGCACAGCAATAATTAGTTTTACCAGTCTAACAGTTACCATCTCACCTTACTGACTGATGTTGAGACTTACTAATAGAGGAACAATGTTATAACAGATTGTAGTCTCTTAAACTGCCCACAGACCGGTCAGATTTTAAGTTACTCGATTGGATAGTTTCAATTTCCATATTCATTTTCAAAAGTCTAATTACCGGCTTGATATTTCAAAGTTAAAATGGAGATCAACAACTACCAGATTTAACCATTGCTTATCAGAATACATGCAAAATTGAAGTATTTTTTCTTAACAAATATAGTACAGGGATGACTTTGCTAATGCCAACCAAAAACTTTCCAGCCTGGAGTGGGCACATGATTTCTCGACCTACTCCCAGCGGAGAGATTTCTGCCAAGAGTTCACATTGAGACAACTGTCACTTGACTATAAATTTCCACGGGCATTACAGATGAATGAACTGTATAGGTGAAAAGTTGCCATATTTCATGTGGAGCTTTTTACTATCTCATGGCAATATATCATCTTCGTACTGTGACAAGGTTCACTACAATACACAGTTCTTTCATTGGTGGCTCTGCATTAATTCTGTACCAATAGGTAGAATGGAAATTGCTGGCAATGGAATAATCAAATTATTAATCTCTGGAAGAGAAATAACAGGTTAATATTATGATATGTACCTTTCATCACAACAGTTCTATTCTGTTTGAAATTTCAAGTTTTCTTGTTTTGTTTTCAATCTCTGTGATAATTTATTTGCTCTTATGCACTCAACACATTGCAACAGTATTGTTGTCCAGGATATATTAGATTGCCTTTACTTCATTAATAGATACCAATGAAAATTGATATGAACTATTGTACATCTATGGTATTAAGAGTTTTCATGCTTATTTTAATTTCATGATCTTTACGGAAATGGCCGCAGTTGATTGCATATCAGTAGCCAGTTTTACCGTTCACTCAATTTCCTTTCTCCCTCGACAGTCCCTTTAGTGACACTATTCAAGTACTCCTTGCAGAAATGTAGATAAATGCAGTTGTTTGTTGAACTATTAGAAGCTAGTTGGAAATTATCTCCAAATTTCAGATTCTTGACAAGAAGGACATTTGGCGTTGTCTATAAATGAAATCTGGTGAACTATCACTCATAGGAAGTCTGTTGTCTTAAGCATGGTTGTGATGTTCATGCCCAATGTGATTTGCCCTTTACAAATCACCACTCCGGCAGTGATTGTGGGTGTGATCTAAATAAATCTTGAGGTCAACTAGTCTTTTATATTACTGAGGGCTGAATGCAAGGGAAGGTTGGGGGAAGAAAACTCCTCTTTTTACCTATTTTTGCAATTACATCCATAGTGCAATGGGCAGAAACAGTATTATTAATCACATTTGATTGAACTGCGAGATAACTTTGCACCCTGAATGTTAATTTTCAACAATTCATCAAACACATTTGGTTAGGGAACTCTTATATTGCAACTTCAAAATCCCCTTTAAAATATCTCCATGCACATTCTAAGTAAGTATCTGTGATTTCATCTGGACTCAGTAAAAATTCATCCCAATTGGTTAGAAGCAATGTAATGATTTTTAATTATTGTATTTGTTTCTTCAAGCAGGCTAGTCTTGTTTTCTGCCTACAGTAAATGGGAAATTGATAAGACAGCAAATTGAATTGGCTATAAAGACAATGTTCAATTCAGAAATATAGTATATCACATGTGCCTCGTGATTACAATTTTGCTAGTTCATGAATTGAAATCTTGTAAGGCTATTTCTATATACTGTTAATGATTGGAGACATCTATTAATGATTGTATCAAACTCAAAGGAAATGTCATTACAGTAGCTGATATAGTGCATTTTTTAATATGGCCTTATCGATCCTATCTCTGTAAACCAATTTGATCTCTCCCAAAAAACATTGGTTGTTCGAAAAACAAGAAGATTATTTTTGTAACAACTTCTCCAACAAACAACTTTAAATTGTCCAAAGGACTCTGTATCCTAAGACCTGCCTCTATAATTTCCTGAATGATAATTCCCTGACCTTAGTCAGCAAATTCTTCAAAACTGAAAAGTCTTTCTGTTAATGCATGTATCGACATAAGTAAGATCATCAAATTATTTGCATCTGGAGGAGAAAAGACAGGACAATCTTATGGACAGTATCTTTCCACTCAACAGTTCTATGTCCATTAACAGAATAAGAATTTAAAGTGATGTTTTATTGGCATTTTCTTAAAATTGGAACTTAGGAGACAACAGCCAATCTAAATCTGACTCTCTTAGAGTCATAAAGTATGGAAACAAACCCTTCAGTCCAACCAGTCACTGTCAGCCATGCTGCCAAACTAAACTAGTTCCACTTGCCTGGATTTGGCCCTTATCCCTCAAAGCCTTTGCTGTTCATAAATTTATCCAAATGTCTTTTAATCGTTGTAAATGTACCTGCATCCATTACTTTTTCTGGCAGTTCATTCCATACACAAAAACCACTCTCTGTGTGGAAAAACATTTTGCCCCTTGTGCTCTTGTTAAGTCTTTCTCCTCTCACCTTAAAATATGCCCCCTAGTTTTGAACTTCTTCACCCTAGGGAAAGGATACTTGTCATTCACCTTATCTCTGCCCCTCATCATCTTTAAACCTCAAGGTCACCCCATAACTTCCTACACTTCAGTGAAAAAATGTCCCAGCCTCTCCAGTTTATTTTTATATCTGAAATCCTCCATTCCTGGCAACATCCTGGTAATTCTTTGCTGAACTCTCTCCAGTTTAATGATATCCTTCCTATAACAGGATGACCAGAACCATACACAATACTGTAAAAGAGACCTCACCAACATCCTGTACAATGTCAACATGACATCCCAATTCGTGTGCTCAACGATATAAGCAATGAAGGCAAACATGCTAAATGCCCTCTTAACATCCTGTCTATCTGTAACACAAATTTCAAAGAATTATGTACCTGAACCCCAAGATCTCTCTGTTTGACAGGCCCTCCCATTAACTGTATAAGCCCTGTTCACGCTTGTATTACCAAAACACATTCCCTCACATCTATCCAAATTAAAATCCATCTTCGATTCCTCAGCCCATTGACCAACTGATCAAGATCTCTTTGTCATCTTATTCAGTAGTGCATTAGAAAGTTGAATTTAACTCTGTGGGTACTGGGAATTCAATCTGGACATCATTTTATCATAATTAAGCCAAATAAACAGTAATTTTAAATGTAATGTGTAACAATAGGCCGATTGACTACAATGGAAAGGAAAGTTGAGCTGGGTGGGTATGTGGATTCATCCATTATAATTATGAGGGAAGAGGGAAACAAGTGAAACTTTATATTTTCAATGACTGACACCCCATGTATGCAACGACATTAGCTCTAAAGATAGGGCTGCACTATGCATGATGCAGTGTACAGGTTTCTCAAGTCAGTGTATATCATCTCCAGGTGGGTTTACTAAAACATAGCTAAATGGTGGTCATGTCAATGATATATGGTCACCATTTAGCAAAACAGCTTTTGTCATAGTTGTAATCTATTTGAGCTGTCATGCATCATGTAAACCAGTAATGTTCATTGTGTTGTCCTTTACAAACCTGCCTCGGCATTGTATATCATCCAGGACAAACTGACAACATCGTGAAAGCAACTGCACATGTGCAAGATCTCATGTGACATTGATATTTATATGAACAAGATTTGTGCCAATGCTATTCCCTTGGTTTTGAAGTCAGCCTCACAGTCTGCCCTGATCTGTAAATTGAACAAAGTTAACACAAAAGGAACCCAGGTTATTTTAAACGGCTAGTACCAACATTTATCTCCTCTTTCAATTACAATTAGAACAAATTCAAAGGGGAAATGTATATAAATTTTCAGTATAAATAGAGAAAGCAGCACGGCAAAAAATCCTAGTTCTAACTTAGTTTCCATGCCATAGAGAATCTAATCTCATCTAATCAGATGTGGTACCTTGTAATGCTGTATTTTCTTTTTATTGCTCATAAATTCTGATCTTCAAATACATTCCCACATCATATAAATAGTAATCAATAAGATGGATACTTCCTTAACCTTCAATTTTTCTCCTTCTCCGCTTTGTTATAAGACATTTTTTTCTAATATGAAGAATGCAAATGAAGGTTGTGCTACTACTGGAAGTAAAATAAAAATCAATCAAATCTAAGCGAACTCCAGATTCAGATGACCTGCCGCCTTTCAATGAATCCATATGACCCATTACCTTCTAAGTTTACCAATTGCGAGATTGAAATATCTCACTGACTGTTCAAACATTATTACACACAGCCTGAGGGTGTCTGATCTACTACAATGTCAATTCTTCCAATTAAATTGCAGCTGTTTAAATAATTTATTTTTGATAATTCACAAGAGAAGATAATTCAGAGTGAAAGTAAATGTTTGGGTACTGCAAGAAATATTGAGTCATACAGCATGGATTCAGACCCTTTGGTCCAATCAATCCACACCAAATATGTTCCTAAATTAAACTAGTCCCACCTGCCTGAGCTTGACCCATATCCCACCAAATCTTTCCTAATCATGAACTTATCCAAATGTCTTTTAAACATTGTAACTGTACCTGCACCCACCACTTTCTCAGGTTTTGAACTTTCCCACACTAAGGAAAAGATACTTGTCATTCACCTTATCTATGCCTCTGATGATTTTATAAACCTCAATAAGGTTACCCTGCAACCTCCTACGTTCCAATGAGAAAACATCCCAGCCTCTTCATTTTATTTTTATACCTCAAGCCCTCCATTCCCATCAACATCCTGGTAAATGTTTTCCTCACCCTTGCCAGTTTATTAATACCTTTCCTATGAAAGGGTGACCAGATTGCACAACTACTCCAAAAGAGGCTTCATCAACGTCCCATACAACCACAACATGCCATCTCAACTCCAGTGGTCAAAGACCTGAGCAATGAAGGCAAGTCTGCTAAATGTCTTTTTAACCACCTTGTCTACATGTGATGCAAATTTCAAAGAATTGTGCACCTAAACCCCTAGGTATCTCTATTCCACAACACTACCCAGATCCCTACCATAAATCCTGTCATTGCTTATATTACCAAAACACAATACCTCACATTTATCCAAATTAAACTCCATCTGCCACTCCTCAGTGCATTGACCCAGTTGACCAAAACTTCTTTGTAATCTTAAATAACCTTCTTCACTGTTCACTATGCCACCAATTTTGTTGTCATCTGCAAGCTTACGAACCATGCCTTTTATATTCTCATCCAAATCATTTATATAAGTGACAAACAAAAGTTGACTGAGTACTGATCCCTATGGAACATCATTGGTCACAGATCTCCAGTCCAAAAAGCAACCCTCGCCACCACACTCTGTTTCCGACCATAAAGCTGATTTTGTATCCAGTTGGCAAGTCATGTGAACTGACTTTATTAATTAGTCTACCATGTGGAACCTTGTCAAACACTTTACTAATGTCCAAATAAGTAACATCTTACTGCTCTGCCCTAATCAATCTTTTCAGTTACTTCATTAAAAAAACTCAATTAAATGTTTGAGGTACAATTTTCCTTGCACAAAACCATGCTGACTATCCCTAATCAAGTCTTGTCTCTCCAAAAACGGTGTAAATCCTTTCTTTCAGAATCACCTCCAACAACTTACCCACCACCAATGTCAGACTCTCAGTTCCCAGGCTTCTTCTTCTAGCCTTTTTTTAAACCATGGCACAACATTAGCCATCCTCCGATATTTCACACATGTTCACAGATGATACAAATATTTCTGCTTGGAGCCCCACAATTTCTTCCCTAACTTCCCACAACATCCTGGGATATACTTGATCAGGTCCTGGATACTTAACTACCTTTATGTTTTTAAGGACCTCCAGCACTTCCTCTTCAGTAGTGTGAGCTGTTTTCAAAACAATATTTATTATATTTATTTATTTCTGTGTTCTGTAGCCTCCATTTCTTTCTCAACAGTGAAATATTCATAAAATATCTCTCCCATCTCCTGAGCTTCAACACAAAGAATACCTTGTTGATCGTTGAGGGTCCTACTCTTCCTCTCTAGTTGCTCTCTTGTTCTTAATGTATTTGGGGAATCTTTTTGGATTATCTTTCATCTGATCTGCCAAGGCTATCTCATATCCCAATCCCAATCTCAATCCAAAGATGTGCAGGTCAGGTGAATTGGCCATGCTCAATTGCACATGGTGTTAGGTGTATTAGTCATGGGGAAATGGGTCTGGCTGGGTTACTCTTCGGAGAGTTGGTATGGACTTGATGGGCCGATGCGCCTGTTTCCACACTGTAAGGAATCTAACCTGTAGGGAATCTAATCCCCTCTTTGCCTTCCCAATTTCCTCCTTAAGAATGCCCCTACAAAGACCGTTCCCTCTGTGACTACCTGGTCAGGTCCACGCCCACCCTCCCATCCTGGCACCTTCCCCTGCCACCGCAGGAACTGTAAAACCTGCGCCCACACCTCTTCCCTCACCTCTATCCAAGGCAGTAAAGGAGCCTTCCACATTCATCAAAGTTTGACCTGCACATCCACTAATATCATTTATTGTATCCGTTGCTCCCGATGTGGTCTCCTCTACATTGGGGAGACTGGGCGCCTCCTAGCAGAGCGCTTTAGGGAACATCTCCGAGACACCCGCACCAATCAACCAAACCGCCCCGCTGCTCCTTGGATGCTGCCTGAACTGCTGTGTTCTTCCAGCACCACTAATCCAGAATCTGGTTTCCAGCATCTGCAGTCATTGTTTTTACTTAAGAGATCGTTAATCCCAGTTGTTTAAATCAAATATGTGATTCTTTTTTAATCTTGACTGGAACCTCAATATGTTTATTCATCCATTGTCACCTAATCTTACCAACCTTTCCTTTCACTCTAATAGGAATATACTACCTCTGAACCCTCATCGTTACACTTTTGAAGGTTTCTTGCTGGTCAGTCATCCTATCACCTATGAACAGTCTACAATCAATTTTTGAAAAGCCTTGTTTCATACCCTTAAAATTTGCCTTACTCCAATTAAGAACTTTAACTTTCATGGAACACCTATCCTTTTCCATATGATTTTAGAACTAATAATATTTAGATCACTAGTCTCACAATGTTCCCCCTACTAACAGCTCAATCACTTGCCCTGCCTTATTTCCAAAGAGAGGAATTGGGGTCCTCCAGTGGTCCCAGCATTACAGAGACCAGTCCTCAGCCAATTTGATTCACTCCACGTGATATCAAGAAATGGCTGGAGGCACTGGATCCTGCAAAGGTGATGGGACCTGATAACATTCCGGCAATAGTACTGAAGACATGTACTTGCCACTTCCTAACCAAGCTCTTCCAGTACGGTTATAACACTGGCATCTACCAACAATGTGGAAAATTGCCCAGGCATGTCCTGGACATATAAAGCAGGACAAATCCAACCTAGCCAATTGCCACTCCAACAGTTTACTATCCATCATCATAAAGTAATGGAAGGGGTCATCAACAGTGCTATCAAGCAGCACCTGCTCAGCAATAATCTGCTCAGTGATGCCTAGTTTGGGTTTTGCCAGGGTCACTCAGCTCCTGACCTCATTACAACCTTGGTTCAAACATGGACAAAAAAACTGAATTCCAAAAGTGAAGTGAGAGTGATAGCCCTTGACATTGAAGCCACATTTGACCAAGTATGGCATCAAGGAGTCCTGGCAAAACTGGAATCAATGGGTATCAGGAGACAAACACTCCGTTGGTTAGAGTCATACCTGGCACAAAGGAAGATGGTTGTGGTTGTGGAGGGTCAGTCATCTCAGGTCCAGGACATCTTTGCAGGACTCCCTCAGGGCAGTGTTCTAGGCCCAACAATCTTCAGCTGCTTCATCAATGACCTTCCCTCTGTCAGAAGTGTGGATGTTCGCCGATGATTACACAGTGTTCAGCACCATTCACAACTCCTCAGATACTGAAGCAGTCCTTGCAACAAGATCTGAACAATATCCAGGCTTCAGAGAAAAGTGGCAAGTAACACACAGGCCACACACATGCCAGACAATGACCATCACCAACAAGAGACACTCTAGCCACCTCCCCTTGACATTCATCGGTAATACCATCACTGAATCCCCCACTGTAAACACCCTTGGGGTTACCATTGACCAGAAACTCAACTGGACTCACCACATAAGCACAATAGCTACAAGAAAATGTCAGAGACTAGGAATACTGTGACGAGTAAGTCAGCTCCTGACACCCCAAAGTATATACACCATCTACAGGGAACGAGTCAGGAGTGTGATGGAACGCTCCCTACTTGCCTCATTGGGTGCAGTTCCAACAACACTCAGGAAACTTGACACCATCCAGGACAAGCAACCCAATTGATTGGCGCCACATCTACAAACATTCAATCCCTCCACCACTGGCGCTTAGTAGCAGCAGTGTGTACTATCTACAAGATGCACTACAGAAATTCACCAAAGATCCTTAGACAGCACCTTGCAAACCTATGACCACTTCCATATAGAAGGACAAGGGAAGCACGTATTTGGGTACACCACCACCTGCAAGTTCCCCTCCAAGGCACTCACCATCCTGACTTAGAAATATACCGCTGTTCCTTTACAGTCATTGATTCAAAATCCTGGAATTCCCTCCATACCCGCATTATGAGTCAACGCACAGCAAGTAGATTGCAACGATTCAAGAAGGCATGTTACCACCACCTTCTCAAGGATAAATAGGGATGGGCTATCAATGCTGGCCAGCTAGCGATGCCCAAGTACCTCAAATGAATAAAAACAAAAGGGTCACGTTTTGCTCCTTTTCTAGTAGGAACATTTACATATCGACAAAGACATTTTTTCTTGAACACATTTTACAAATTTTTCGCTATCCAAACCTTTAACATTTTGGCAGTCTCAGTCACGATCTGGAAAATTGAAATCCCTTACTATTTCAACCTTATTATTCTTACATATATCTGAGATCTCTCTACATCTTTGCTTCTCAATTTCCCTCGGACTATTAGGGGGACTACAGTACAATCTCAAAAAGGTGATTATCCCTTTCTTATTTATAATTTCAACCCATGTATTTTCACTAAATGATCCCTCAGAAATATTTTCTCTAATTACAGCAGTAATGTTTTCCATAATCAAAAATACCTCTCTTTATTCAAAGTTTGTGAGAAGATTTGTAGCTCGGGTGCTCGTTGCTGTGGTTCTGTTCGCCGAGCTGGAATTTTTTGTTGCAAACATTTCGTCCCCTGTCTAGGTGACATCCTCAGTGCTTGGGAGCCTCCTGTGAAGCGCTTCTGTGGTGTTTCCTCCGGCATTTATAGTGGCCTGTCCCTGCCGCTTCCGGTTGTCAGTTTCAGCTGTCCGCTGTAGTGGCCGGTATATTGGGTCCAGGTCTATGTGTTTGTTGATGGAGTTTGTGGATGAGTGCCATGCTTCTAGGAATTCCCTAGAATTCCTAGAACATCATTTCAGAGATGTTCTTGATGTATGATAGCCATACTCCATGACAGCCAGACTACTGCGACCACTAGGACTTATAACAGCACACAAACCAACAGCCACTCTCAGACAACAACTCACCAAAACGAAGGACCCGATACCCAGCAAGAGCAAAACTAATGTAGTGTACAAAATCCCATGCAAGGACTGCACAAAACACTATATAGGACAAACAGGAAGACAGCTAACAATCCGCATCCACGAACATCAACTAGCCACGAAACGACACGACCAGCTATCCCTAGTAGCCACACACGCAGACGACAAGCAACATGAATTTGACTGGGACAACACTACCATTATAGGGCAAGCGAAACAAAAAACAGCCAGGGAATTCCTAGAAGCATGGCACTCATTCACAAACTTCATCAACAAACACATAGACCTGGACCCAATATACCGGCCACTACAGTGGACAGCTGAAACTGACAACCGGAAGCGGCAGGGACAGGCCACTATAAATGCCGGAGGAAACACCACAGAAGCGCTTCATAGGAGGCTCCCAAGCACTGAGGATGTCACCTCGACAGGGGACGAAACGTTTGCAACAAAAACTTCCAGCTCAGCGAACAGAACCACAGCTACCTCTCGTTATATTCTTCCTATAACATCTAAAACCCAGAACATTGAGCTGCCAGTCCCATCCTTCCCTCAGCCAAGTTTTTTTCCAGCTAGGATATCCAAATCCCATGTTCCTATATATGCACTGAGTTCATCAGACTTACTTGTAAGACCTCTTGCATTGAAATAAATGCAGTTTAATTCTTTAGAGTTACTTTGTTCTCTGACTTGCTCTTGTCTGTCTTTTCTAATTAATTTGCTGTTTTCTGATTCAGAACTTTCTTTCTATTTTCACTGTTACTTAGGAAGCCCCCACTCCACCTCTGTAAAAGTTTACAGGCTCCTGAAATAGAACTAGCAGATTTCCCGACCAGGATATTTGTCCCTTTCCAGTTCAGGTGAAGCCCATTCTCTTTGAACAGGTCTATTCTGTCTCAGAAGAGATCCCAATGATCCAATAACCCAAATCCCTGCACATTGCAACACCTCTTCAGCCATTGATTTACCTCTCCTATCCTTTTATTCCTTCTATTATTAGAATTTGGCACCAGAAGTAAACCAGAGATTACGACTCTTGACGTGTTTTTTAACCATCTATCTAATGTTTTATATTCACTCTGCAAAACCTTAGCCCTTTTCCTCATTATGTCATTCCTACCAATGTGTACAACAACTTCTGGCTTCTCTCTTGACAATGTGCTTCAACTGTTTTGAGATGTCCTTATCCCTGGCATCAAGAAAGCAACATACTATCCTAGATTCACGCTCACTGCCACAGAATCTCCTGCCTGTCCCCCTGACGGGAGAGTGTTCTCCAATAATTGTTCTTTTAAATCTTGGCAAACCCTGTTTAAGATAAAAGTTAAGTCTTAGTGCCCAGGATTTTCCTCTGAGAAACTATCTCTTCCGACAGTACCCAAATCAGAGTACCTGTTTGAGAGAGGAATAGCTACAGGAGACTTCTGAACTACCTTTTTACCTTTCTTGATAGTCAACCATCTATCTGACTGATCCTGCTGTGTAATCACTTCTCTGAATCTACTACGCATCACACTCAGCGTCTCTTGTATACCTTCAGTGACATTGGGCCTAAAAGGAAGAAACTCTCAACAGTATCTTATATAAAAATAAACTAACTTTCCTTACCCACAGATTTAATATTAAGTTTGCAAAAAAGAGAGAAAAATTTTTTAACATATAAATATTTAAAAGAAATCAAACACTTAGCTGAACAAATGAAAAAGAAGATACCTCCTCAAATAATCCAACATTCAGCTTTCAATCACTGGGAAAAAAAAACTCTCTCTGGAGCAGTCCACATGTAACCCTGTCCTCATGCTCTGTATTAAACAATCTCTCCTTCTCCACATTTCTTTTACTTAAACTTTATTGGCAGAAATTTTTTTTAAAATCGCTCTGCAGATCAAAACTCAACAAACACAAGCTCCATTGAAAAAATATCCTTGGTGTTTTTTTTAGACATTTGTTTTTAGATATATTGAAGTTTAAAACAGAAAAAGAGAGGAAAGAATCTCTCCACAGAATGAGACTTGAAAAAATCCAACATGTGCCATGGCCGTAAAAGCTTTCAAACATATGTAATTTAGCAGAAGTATTATAAAAAATATTACAATCTTGTCATGATGAAGGACAGATATTTGGATTCCAAAGGTTTTTAATTTCTTTTGGATGGCCATATTTGATATTTTACTGCCAGATCTAGCAGGTAGGAAAATATTTAGGGGATGACTACAGCAGCTTCCAAATGAGAATTCATTTGGTTATGAACTAACACCAAAACAATTGAATCAAATTGAAGTTAGAAGGTATAGAACGGATGGTAACATCTATATTTTGAGAAAACAACAATAACTGAGTACATTATTGGATCAGTGGACCCAACACTGGAAAATTTTAATCAATTTTATAATTTATTCTAACTACAAAAATATTCTTTGTAGCAGAGAAATTATTTATATTGCTGAATTTTAATATGTTTGTTTAATGAGGATATGTTTATATTATTTTCTATATATACAACATTTTACAATGAAGATTAGAGGCTCAGTCATAGATTTTAACAGAATCAAATTAAACATTAAATTCTATTAATAGAACTTAAGAGAATATAATTCACTATTTGACCTGATATAATTATTTATTTCAGCATCATAGAACAGAAAGTGTCTACTTGGCCTGTTGTGTCTGCTGGCTTTTAGTAGAGCAATCCAATTAGTCCCAATCCCCTGTAATTATTTTCCCTTTAAGTATTTGCCTCCCTTGATTGTTACTATTGAATGTGCTTCCAGCTCTCTTTAAGTCAGTGTACTTCAGATTTCACTGTGCCTAAAAATGCTATCCTTTGAACATTTTGTTTTATTCTTTTGTCAATCACCTTGAATCCGTGTCCTTTGGCTCTTATGCCATGAAAACTGTTACTCCTTATTTACTCTAGTAAAACCATTCTTGATTTTGAATACTTTTTATCACATCACCTTAACCTTCGCTGCTCCAAGGGAAGCAAGCCCCACGTCTACAGTCTCTTCACATAATTGAACTCCCACATTCCTGTACCATTCCAGTGGATATCTACTGCACCCTCTCCAAGACCTTGTCATTCATCCTAAAGTGCACTACCCATATTTGTACAGAATACTCCATCAGGGCTGTTTTTATTAAAGATTTTGCATTACTTCCTTCTTTCTGCATTTGGGACTATGAATGATCCTATATTCTTTTTTAACAGCCTCCTCAACTTGTCCCCTTACTCCCAAATATTTGTATACATGTATTGTGAATAATTTCCTTTGGAGAGTCTGTTCTGGACATTTTGCAGATACCTTTGCAGACAGAATTATTTCTGAAACAATTTAAACCCAGCAAAAAACACTAATCTCTCATTTACAGAATTTACACAGAATTAACAAAGAACCCAGTTTTTTTATTATAAAACACCGCATTCAATTGCTGTGATAAATCGCCAATGTTGCCTGAATTGTAGATTCTAAGACTGTTCACAATATTGATTAACAAGTTGGAGGTCAGTGAAGAGTTGTGGCTGTGTCTCTCTCATGATGTTTCACGTTTTCACAACACTTTATATGCCTGTTCATAGCTGTTGGCAGAATATTTTTTGGGACCAATTAATTGTATTCATTTTGCAATGTTTAGGATGTAGCAGATTAGAATTGATGTATTTGACTGGGTCGGTTGAAATACTTATAGCTTCTGTCTGTGCCACCTATGATTTGCCAAATACGTTTTGAATTCTTTCATGCTTTGTTTCCACTTTGAAATTTAACTTCAAATAAAGCCAAAGAATTCCAGCAGTTGAGATGAGAAGAACAGCTCTTTGTACAATAGGTTAACTTCACTACCTGCAGCTGCCTACGATGGTATCTACAACTTTACCAAACTGCTTTCAGTATTGAAAAGCTACATACGTTGAGTCTGTTCAGTACTTGTAACCACAACAGAAGCTTTACTTTATGTTAGAACAATATTCCTAAAAAGACAAGGAGATAATATGTGTGTGAAATTATTAGGTGCTTCCACAAAAATCTAAAGCATTTGTATTTGAATGTTGCAGATGAAATAAATTCTTTGTTTAAGCCACCACTTTGAGATTTCCAAGGCAGTTTCTTTTCCACTAATACTAGTTCAATGAAGTTGACATTCTTTATTATGTTAACATTTATCAAAGCAGGTAATAATTTGGATGATGCCATTGATGCTGGTACATACTTAAACCGAAATAAATCCCATAACTCTATGCTAATTCTGAAGAGCATTGTTCAATTAGTACAATTTTAAATACAGTATTTTTTCATTCAGTTTAACAAAACAGTAAACCTATGAGCATAAGTGGCAAACCTGAACCCCAAAAGAAAGATTCTATGAATATCAAACTTGAAATACATTGAGTCAGTCAATCAAACATCATCTACACTTCTGGTCCTGATTAAACAGTTATTTGCATTCTTCCGTTCTGGTCAAAATAGCCAGAAACCAAGTTCCAAATCGAGAGTCAAAAGCCTACTTTCCAGTTTGCTCTCCTGGATGGTTGAACATTCACCATTGATACAAATGTTCCAGGAATCAAATATTCATACTTTAATTTCCCACACCTAATTAATAAAATGACTTCTAAAATAATTGGCCCCAATTTTCAAAGAATGGTAGTCACCCTCAGATTGCCACTTCTGCTCCTACTTTTTTCCATCTTGATGGAACTCTGCATTTCTTGCCAGCTTCTTCAGGAATTTGAAATCTGTAATCGGAGTTCTTCTTTGTAGCTCTGGATTATTGAGGGAGCCAGGGCATGCCCCCTGTTTACACCAATAACTGCAACAATCCATGTTTTTGTATGTATTCACTCACACACTGAAAAGCTTTGGGACAATTAAACAGCTTTTCAGTGTGTTAGTGAATGACTGTGGATGAGGTAAGTGAGTAGGAGGCAAGATATAAAGTGTGTAAGTGGATAGGTATTCTGGGAAGTGGTTGGGATGGGATCTGTTCTGAGATCAGAGGATAGTCAAGTCAAGTTAGGGCAGAGTTTATTAGAGAGTTAGAAGGGTTGCCACGTCATTGGAGTAGAAGTCAGGCCAGGTTGAAAGTGTGTGTTATAGGATTGGCGGAGGTGCTAGGCAGAAGAGGTAATTCTGAAAATCTGCTCTGTTGGGTGGTGGGATCTAATCAGGTCTGGTGCAGGGACATCAGGAAATTGGGATGGGGGTTAGTTGAGAGTCAGCGGATCACGTAGTAAGTCCAAATATCTGGAGATTCATGGCGGTGGTTAATAAAGTCTAGTTGTTCTGGGGCTGTGGGTTGGATTCTGGAGATCGGGGTTGGGCAGTGATGATATTTGAGGGCTGATGGGTCACACATTTTGTTGATAAGGTCTAGTCAACTGAGTGGGCATAGTCAGAGGGTCAATGAGAGGTCAGTTGTACAGTTACCTAGGAACTAGACATGGTTTCAATCTACCTAACATTTCCAGGGTATTAATCCAGATATTTTTGCATGTGTAAAGGTGAAAGATCATTGGGATATCTAGGAATGTTAATTAGTCAGAGCAGCCATGATCTTATTGAATGGCAGTTCAGGGGCTGAGAGGTGTACTCCTGTTCCTAAATTGCTGACAAGTATGGATTCAATATCATCATCTCATTGCCATATCACTCAAGTGGATACAGGTTTATAAAAACAAATGATTGATAGAAGCCTCATAATGTTGAGAAACAAAGAATGATTCAAATCTTGGCATGTTGTCACCTGACCTACAGCTCACAAAACTGACTTGAAATCAGCTGCAGAGCTACCCAGTGAGAACAACTTTGTTCGGCATGCTACTTTCTCAATAGACCTCTATTGCATGTCTATTGTAGATTTTGCATCAAGTCAGTTAGGTTTATGAAATTAAATTAAATCCAGCTAAGGATGCCCAATTTTACAATGAATTGCTTTTTGAGAAAAGGGGACTGATCCTTTCATAAAATAATACCAGGTTCTGTGCTGATCTGGTTAAAAGGTTGACAGGACAGTTCCTTCTTTAGCAATGATAGATATTTCCCTTTTGGCAGATCTGTTCAAGTAATTAAAAATTGATTTTCTACCACTGTGTTTCAAATTTTATTTTGGAAATGTTTACCTGTCATAATAATAGACTTGTCGACCCATAAAGAATTAAGTCTTGGATTATTCTTCAGGATAACAAGTCTAAGATTTGCCAACCATATAAATACTGGGCTTCCATAATCCAAATGAAATAAAACCTAGAGCAAAAAACCTAAATATAAATCACTTGAATTTAGGTAGGAAAATGGAATCATAGCTAAATAATAGCAAAAAAGACGCAAGTTATTTTTGTTTGCTTTTTACCTTTGTACTGTTTAAATCCCACTAAATCACCTTTTGCAAACTCACTGCATCCCAAAACAATTTACAACCATGAAGTACTTTTCATGTGTAGTCACTGTTGTAATGTAGAGAAATGGCGGGTATTTTGCACATACCTTCCCATAAACAACAACATGATAATGACCAGATAATCTATTTACCGATGTTGATTGAGGGATTAATATTGGCCAGCAAACCAAGAAAAGCTCCTTGACATCAAAAATGAGTCATAGGATCTTTTTCCTTCACATAAATGGATAGACACTTGCCTTTCATCCTATGCATGGTAAATGTCTGATAGCCAGTTGGTGAAAAAAAGATCGGAACTCCATTTTTATTTCATTTTGGATTTATTCATTAAATGAAACATTAAAAATATGTCAACCTTAATTTGACAGCCTATCCGCAGTCACTACACCCTCTTGCTGATTGAACACAGAACATTTCCCTTATTAATGAACTTACTCACAGTTTGAAGCCTTACAGATTGATGCCTCCTAATCCAGTGTTCCAGCACTTCCACTTCTCCAGAATTGCAGTGCACTCACTCGATCTACAACATCTACTGGACTAATAAGCAAACTAACTAAAGAATAAACACTTGAAAGGATTAAGTGAGTTTATACTTCATCCAAGGAATGCCGTCAACCTGTAGAGATATTTTGGAAGCAACCAGTTTGGAGATGTTATTAAACACGTTATGAGCAGTTGGGACTAGAACCCAGGCCTCCTGGTTCATTGGAAAGGACATGACCACTCCACAACAGAGTCCTTCCTTCTACCTGTACACATGTTAGCCTGAATACAGTTAACAATTGATTAAAATTCAATTGTGTAGCACATTCTGAGTCCTACACTTAATTGTCAGCTTAGATTTGTGCTATGATTTCTGAACTGGAGATTGAGCCCATGACTTTTTGACTGTGAGGTGAGAACAATGACAGTGAGCCAAGGCTTTTCTTTCACCTAACATATAGAATGGAACAATTAGAACAATATAATTTGATGCTGTCCTTCTGCAGCATTCTAAGAGTACAAATATTTACACTACTACAACAGGAAGGCTAACTGCAGGATGCAGCATCTTTACAGACCTATTGGTGTGTTGGTGTCTTGATATTGCATAGTTGAAGAATGAGAATTGATTCTAGTACATTGGTGCCATGATATATTTTCCTACTAATCATGAAGTGCAAGTCATATTGGATTTATTCCAGAATAAACTTGACAATTTAACTGTATATTAGTGCACAGTTGTTAGATGCATCACGGTTAATAGCTCCTGAAATATTTCAAACAGTCTGGCATCTTTAAAACAAATAGAGCTGAAAACTATCTTGCACCATAACTAACTTATATTTCCATTGATTGTCTTGGAGTTATAGACAATAAAACTGAATGTATTAGATATTTCATTTGATATGTCTGATTAATAACATCTTTATACTTAACATTGTTCATGCTGCATGTACTAAATGAAAACACAAGTGAAGAAACCCCAGTAGTGGAATATTCTGCTTGAACAAAATGGCTGTTTGACTCAGTTTAATAGGCTTCTAATGTGTTAATTAAATGTATGCTGTTTGATGGAGATTGGACTGTTGACTTAATAGGAAGAAGTTTATTAGTCTATTGACCTAATTAAGAGAGGATGAATCGGAACAAATGAACCACATTAGGCCAGGCAGCAAATAAGAATCTGTTTTCCAAATAATTAATATATATCCTTTAACCTTTCACTGTTACAATTGATTAACTCCTTATAAAAGTATGCACTATGGCTCAGCAGAGTCATTTAATACATTTATTGACTGACTTGGACCTCAGCATGTTAGGGTGTCAATTATGAGATAGATAGGGCTTGAAGATCAATTAAAAGTATTGACTCATACAGTAAAACAAATTGCTACTTAGCAGAAGACTATATTTTAGAAGGCATGAGAGTCTGAAAGTAGGATAAAAAAAGTTAAAGGACACAGAACTTTTTGTTTCAATGCCGACAGCTTTATTGAAGCTCGTGTCACAATTAGGAATACTGGAAAACTTTTTTTTTTATTCACTTGTGGTATGTGGGCTACACTGGCTGGCCATCCCTACTTGGCCTTGAGAAAGTAGTGGTGAGCTGTCTTCTTGAATGGCTGCACTGCACTTGCAGTAGGCTAACCCACAATGCTCTTAGGGAAAGAATTCCAACAAAGAAGGAATAGTGAAATATTTCTAAGTTGTAATGGTGAGTGGCTTGGAGGGGAACTCACAGGTGTTCCAATGTATCTGCTGTCCTTGTCCTTCTAGATGAAAGTGGTCATGAGTTTGGAAGATGCTGTCTGAGGATCTTTGGTGAAACTCTGAATTATATCTTGTAGATCATGCACACTGTTGCTACTGACTATCCGTGGTGGAGGAAGTGAATGTGGTATGAATGTTGTATTAATAAAGTGGGCTGGTTGTTCTTGATAGTGTCAAGCGTCTGAGTGTTTGGAGCTTCATCCATCCGGGAAAGTGGATAGTATTCCATCATATTCCTGACTTGTACTTTGTAAATGGTCGACAGACTTTGGGGAGGCAGGAGGTGAGTTACTCGTTGCAGTATTTCCAAGCCTCTGACCTGCTCGTGCAGACGCTGTGCTTATGTGGTGAGTCCAGTTGAGTTTCTGGTCAACAGTAACCCCAAGGATATTGATAGTAGGGGAATTCAGTAATGGTGACACCATTGAATGTCAAGGGGCGGTGGTTATATTGCTTCTTATTGGAGATGATCATAGCCTGGCATTTGTGCAGTCTGAATGTTACTTGTGACTTCAAAACAAGAGGGCTTTGTTTTAAGGTGAGGGCGAAAGGTTTAAAAAGAACATGCTGGGCAACTTTTCTTACACTGAGAATGGTTCATGTGTGGAATGGATTGGTGGATAAAGGTATAGTTACAATGTTTAAAAAGCATTTGGATAAGCTCAGGAATAGGAAAGGTTGGAGGAATATGGGCCAAGTGCATGCAGGTGGGGACTGGTTTAGTTTGGGAACATGGTCGCCGCGGACTGTCAGACTGAAGGGTCTATTTCGATGCTATATGACTCCATGACTCTTTAACTGCATTAACCTCCTTTTTTTAGGATTAGTAATCTATCTCCTACTTTCTGAACACATCAATTTTTGAGTGAATGGTATTCAATAGAATAACTACCTCAGGATAAAAGCTGGGCTGGTTTTGATAGTCTGTGTGTGCAAACGTAATATTTTTCCCACTGAGCCACCCAATCACCAAATGGACACAGCTCACTGGACTTCAGCCCTTCTTTGAAAATGCCAATCATAATTTATGAATTAATTCTTCTGATTGGTTTTTGCAGTATCTATTACAAAACTAATTTTTTTGGGATAATCTATGAGCAATTTTTGTGTAAATACATAGCGATGATTTCTTAAGATGTTATTGAAAACTTCATTGAAAAGGTAGAATGTCCTTTGTCCACTTTAGAATCTGGAAAAGCCTTTCCTGTGGCTCAAAGGGAAAGGTTTTCTTCTTGAGCCACACAGAACAGTAACATTGTATACTGTTCTCTCACAGTCAGCAATCTCACCCAGATCATCAATAGAGTTTCAGACTCCCAGGCTTAGGGAGGCTAACATAAATGGATTTTCTCCTCTCCGTGCTTTCAAGTGGATATCCATAAGTTGAAAACAAGAACAGGATCTGAATTGCGGTGACGTCTTCCACACTTGCATAGACTGACCTCTCCCACCGGTGAAGATCTCATGGTTATGTTGTGTTTTTGAGCGAGATGCTGCAGAAGGCCATTAACGGTGTAATTGTACTCTACTGAGAACATCAATGCCTGCGGGAGTATAGGGATAGGGCGGATCGCTGGAAAGGGAAACTAAGTTGTTCTTTCCTCATCTTCAGAAACAATATGTTGAGCTGATCGTCTATGGGTCTGACTGACATGGGCTGCGATGAGAGAATCCATAAGGACTTCAAGCAGAAATCCTTGTAAAAAAAACTCAAAACTTAGACAGAAAAACAAAGGCCTATTGTCTTTTCTAAGGTTGATTTGCCCAAGTATTTTAAAAGATCTTTTTTAGAGTAGGTGTTCCTCTCAACAATACCAAGAAAAATGCATTTGAGGACAATATCCATGGAAAGTGACAGGGCAAAATCAGAGTGTTGGAAATGTGTTGCTGGAAAAGCGCCGCAGGTCAGGCAGCATCCAGGGAACAGGAGAATCGACGTTTCGGGCATAAGCCCTTCTTCAGGAATGGGGAAAGTTTGTCCAGCAGGCTAAGATAAAAGGTAGGGAGGAGGGACTTGGGAGAGGGGCGTCGGAAATGTGATAGGTGGAAAGAGGTCAAGGTGAGGGTGATAGGTCAGACTGGGGTGGGGGCGGAGAGGTCGGGAAGAAGATTGCAGGTTAGGAAGGCGGTGCTGAATTCGATGGATTTGACTGAGACAAGGTGGGGGGAGGGGAAATGAGGAAACTGGTGAAACCCGAGTTCATCCCTTGTGGTTGGAGGATTCCT
>NC_057724.1:21943503-21988618 GCF_004010195.1 Chiloscyllium plagiosum
GGGAGTGGTCTTTACGGAATGCTGTTAGGGGAGGGGAGGGAAATATATCCTTGGTGGTGGGGTCCGTTTGGAGGTAGCGGAAATGACGGCGGATGATGCGCTGTACATGGAGATTGGTGGGGTGGTAGGTGAGGACCAATGGGGTTCTGTCCTGGTGGCGGTTGGAGGGGCGGGGTTCAAGGGCGGAGGAACGGGAAGTGGAAGAGATGCGCCCAATTGTCATTGTTATCCAATGGCCCTTTCACATAAATGAACAATGAGTGAAAAATGATTAGATTTAACTATGATGACACTCGTAATCAGATCATGCCTTAATCTATATGGTGTTCCACAATGGCCACATAGACAAGTTACTGGATGACTGATGGTGCTAACTCAATTATATTTCAGTATAATATAATGACTGGCCTAATTGAGAGGAGACTATTGCAAAAGGTTTCAAATTTATCTTAACGTTAACTGTGACATCTAAGTTGGAACTAAAGTCTTGCAAGTTCTTTTATTCCTTTAACTTGGATGCAAATAACATTCTATTATTTTCCAAAATTTTGAATTATATTTTAGTCATTGTATTGGCAAAACTGACAATCAAGTTTTTCACTGGATAGATCTATGAACAACAGATAAAATGAATGAACAATTGATCTTGTTGGTTGAGGGAAGAATGTTGCTGAGGGGTTCACTCCACAATGCCAGGCCAGATTGGTGGAGAACCTTTGTCTTGTGGAAGTTCAGGGTGACACCCATTCTCTTATCAAGGTCCACAGGGAGGTTTTAGAGTACGTTGACCACTTCCAATACCTCAAGAATGTTCTGTCGGCCAAAGCATGAAGAGATCCAGTACCACCTCCAGTGTGCTAGCGCAGCCTTCAGCCATCTGAGGAAAAGGGTGTTCGAGGAAAACATCAGATCCGACCCTGAGAACCTAGTTTACAGAGCTGCAGTGGTTCCCACCCCACTATATTGCTCTAAGACGTGGACTGTCTACAGCAGACACCTCAAGCCGCTGGAGCAGTACCACCAAAGCTTCCTGCACAAAATCCCATCAATCCATCGGGAAGAAAGAACACCAACCAGGCCTCAACCAGGCCAACCTTCCCAGCATTGAGGCACTGACCATCCTTGATTGGCTGCTATTGGCTGGGAATTTCATCTGCATGACCAACACAAGACTCCCCAAGCAGGTGCTCGACTCCCAGCTTTGAAATGGCAGACAAGCCCAAGGCAGACAGACAAAGCTCTTCAGTGATACCCTCAAGGCCTCACTGGAAAAGTGCAGCATCCCACAGTCACCTTGGAATCACTGGCCAAGATTGGCCAAAATGGAGGAGGAGCATCCAGGAAGGCATCAAGCACCTCGAGACTTGCCGTCAGGAGGAAGCAGAAGCCAGGCGGAAACAGAAAAAGGAGCGCGCTGCCACACCAACACCCTACACGGCAGCTGCCATGAACACCTTCTGCCCCAAGTGTAACAGAGCTTGCAGTAGCCATATCAGTCAGTGTAGCCACACACCGACTAACCCTGAGAGTGAAAGAGAGCCATCCTTGTCTGCGAAGAACCACCAGTGATGATGATGATGATGATAATGATGAGGTTCAAGACAACATACAAATTATTTGTTCTTCTATGAATGATGCCATGTAGTTTTTTTTTGCATCTGAACCAGCAGGTGGGACAATAATTTAGCATCTTATCTGAAAAACAACATCTCCAAAAATGCAGCATTTTATTAGTTCTGCAATGAAGTATCAGTCTAGATGTGCTCATGATCTTAGAGTGAAAACTAAATCCATCCCTCTGTGCCTCATCAGTTGCAATGGCATTTACTGCATAAAACAGTTATTTAGAGTTTCTATGTGCTTGCTATATCTCGACATCAATTGCTGCAAACTGCAAGAGATAGAATTGGACCAACTCGAAATCATTAAAATTGCTGGCCCAGATTTTGTGGTTAGTATCAAAGCAAAAGCATTGAAGCTCACTTAAGGAAAGTTGTCTGTGGAGACTTAGCAATTCTTATGGCGAAATTATGGACTTTCTTGACATGCAAATAATTAATGTATAGATTAGTGGTTTTCCAAATGATAAGCTAAAGTAATAACATCAAGCTGTCTAAGCAGGCAATCAAATTTAAGAATTTTCATGATTCGGCACCAAGGGAATGAAAAGCGTTCAGATCAAATGACTACAAATTATTTTTCTTTCAGAGAGTGAAGTGTACATTGGAACATATACTTCGGGCTAAGTTGAGATATTGCAAGCAAGGTTGAATACACCATATATTCTTCATTAAAAACATATTTTTAAATTCAAGTAATTAAGCATAATCAGGACATTTAATAACAGTCCCTTCATGGTTGCTGAGTCAAATTCTGGAATTCCCTCCCTGAGGACATTATGGGTTGGCCCACACAAGTCCAAGAAAGCAGCTTACCACCATCTTCTCAAGGACAACTAGGAACGGGCAATAAATGCTGCCCAGCCAACAATGCCTACATCCCACAAAATGAATTTTAAAAAATTACAAATAAAAGAACTTTTTACAGCCAGATTTGCTGTTTAGCTGCAGTTACAATCAACATCACAGTTAAACACATGTATTTCATTGAACAGTGAAATAAAAGCAGAGATCAATTGATTCCGCTGGCTAACAATGCGGGATTGGGGATTCAAAGTGCAGTGAAGCATGAGACACAAAGACACATCTTCAGAAGTTGTATTTTAATCTACATTTTTAATCTCACACATGTACTTCAGTTGAGAGAGGCAATATCCGTGAACAGTGTCAGTTCAGCATTAAAATGTCTCAGAAACTCTGTGCTAATATTAAACTGGCTAATACAGACATGAACCTACCCATCTGCCCTTCACTAGCATTAAAAGTATAACTGTCACTGGGGTGGGTGTGTACTGAACAACAGAATAACTGATGCTTTGGAGATGTGTACTGCTGTTACTTCAAAACTTCTTGCAAAACTGAAGGAAATGTAGAATATTTATTTTATCTTTTTTAAAACCATATTAATGCTAAAAAGGCCTGGATTAGTATACAGCATGAGTTCTATACAAAACAAAGCATCCTCTGGCTTCTGAAACAATTTGAAAAGAACATTGCCTGTCGGTTTGGTGCAGCAATGCATTTCAACACCAAATCCCCTATTGAGCCCTTTTACTGAGACTGCTAATTTAGTGCTAATTACTGTTGAATTATGGACAGTTTGTATTGCATACGTATGCCTCTGAGGAGCTGGATTCACTCTGTCCAAGCTTTTTTTTAAACTTGTACTTTTACAGCTGGCAGAGACACTAGACTGTCATCTATCAGATTTTGGATTGGATTCAAATCCAGAGATTTCTAAATGGCTGATAACATACTGTGATACCTGGACTCTTCACAATATAAAAACTGAAATTCCTCTAAATAGACATAATATAGAAACACAAGTACCTGCACCAACTCCTACAATAATTTGCAGACACTGATACACTGATTTTTTTTTGGTATAGTCTTTTTGCTAAAAAAGCACTTTCAGCAAGTAGGTCTCTGGCCAGGAATCACACAATTACTTCAGCAGGCATCTCAAGTGATGTAAATTAAACACAGTGAATAGTTAAATAGTAACAGCATGAACTGCAATATGAAAAACAACAGCCTTCTGAGTACTGAAATGCTGTTTGTCATATTGTTACAGAATGCCTATCGAACTAAAACACTGCCCTGAGGATTGTAGAGTGAGCATTAAAGTGAAAGAACAGTTGAAGCTGGAGGCTGAGGACATAATTGCATACAAGAACTCACACATAAAACTGAAGGACATTATTTAAATGCTGCTACGAGAGACTATCATTTCAGCCAGTCCCTCATAAATGATCACCATTGGCTGTATACTCTGCTAAGTGAATACAATAACAAACATTTGTAAGGCACTCTTGACGTGCACGAATGCCTTGAGTGTTTCACAAGGAGCTAGCGATAGAAACTAAAAAGAAGTAGAGGAATGGGAGAAGGGCAAAACTGAGGTCACTGTAAGTGTGGAAGAATGCCAGAGGGCAGGAATGCATATGGCTGAAAGATTAACCTCTGCCACTGGGAATAAAAGGAAAAGCAAATGAACATTAATCTAGAATTAGGGAGATGGAAGAGAATTTATGCAAATTCTTCTTTGCTCGTATTTAAATCGTTGGAACACTTTTTATTTGTGGGAGTTGTTTTTACAGTCTATTCTCTGAATACTGACTTGTACTCCCTTTGGAACCTAATTGTCATATAGTTACATATGTAACCCCATACTGAATAGATGGTCCATAGATTTAGCATGCTTAATTTACCTTCTGAATCATTTATACATGATCAGTGTCCACGGGACTCATCCTGCTCTGCTCATTTCCAGGCACACGTTAGATAAAAAGACTCCAGGTCAATTTTAAGTGCACACTTCCAAATTCTTGTAATTATGATATGGAGATGCTGGTGTTGGACTGGAGTGCACACAGTTAAAAGTCACACAATCCCAGGTTATAGTGCAACAGATTTAATTGGAAGCACTAGCTTTCGGAGTGCTGCTCCTTTATCAGGTGATTGTGACAACCACCTGATGAAAGAGCAGCACTCTAAAAGCTAGTGCTTCCAAATAAACCTGTTGGACTATAAGCTGGTGTTGTGTCATTTTTAACATTCTTGTGAGTAATATTTACAATGCTTGGACTACTTAGAAATTTGGTGTGTTTCTCCAAATGTTAAACAAAATGTTAGGGGCTATGTTTAAGTAACTTAAGGTCAGCTGGTGTAAAGTAACAATTGGGTATGGACCAAAATAAAAGCAAAATAATGCAGATGCTGGAAATTTGAACCAAGCACAGCGAATGCTGGATAAACTCAGCAGACCTGGCAGCATCTATGGAGAGAGATTAAAAAAATAACACAACCCCAGGTTACAGACCAACAGGTTTATTTGGAAGCACTAGCCTTCGGAGTGCTGCTCCTTCATCAACCACCTGATGAAGGAGCAGTGCTCCGAAAGCTAGTGCTTCCAAATAATCCTGTTGGACTATGACCTGGTGTTGTGTGATTTTTAGCGTTGTATGCCCCAGTCCAACACCGGCTCCTCCAAATTATGGAGAGAGGGCCAAAGTTATTAATTCTAGTCTGGCAGAACTCTCTCAGATCTGAGTTCCTCACTCCACAGATACTATCAGACCTGCTGTGTTTCTTCAGCATTCTCTGTGTTTGTATTGGCCAGTTGGGCCAAATGGCCTGCTGCTGTGCTGCCTTTTTTAAAGGCAATTCTTGATAACTCATTCCGATGCAATGTAAAACCGGGAATTTCTGCTGGCAGAATTCTCTTTTCCCAAGAGACGCAGGTTATCATACAATCCTGAGTTAATGAACGTGTTTCCTCTCCACTTGCTTTGCATTTAGCACAAATTTTCTGTTGGCCACATAACCTTTAAAACGGGCTTCATTTTCCATTCAAACACAATGCAAATCAGTGCTTAATGAAGAGACTTGTGAAATTCCTCACTTCTTGCACCACACATGCAGTGAGCTAAACTTGCATGTTTCCGATGGATTTTAAAGGTCAGCCAAGTTTTTGCCTGTAGGAAACAAATCCTTTCAAACTCGATTCTTCATTGTTTTTTGTGCCAGTCAACTGCAAGATAACAGAGGTGTCGTTCCCAGTAGTTTTAATGGATGAGGGTGAAGAGCAAAGAAAGCATGCCAATGCTATTGAATGGCAGTTGGACTGAACTCACTCCCAATAATTATACCTGCAGAAACTATTTCCATAGGCTTGGGTTCAGCTTGTGGAAGTTACGGAACATTACCACCTGCTTCAAAGATTTCTGCACTAATGTTGGGCGTAAAGATGGCAGTGCTAGGGGTCATCAGGTTCACCACTATGACCCTCGATTTTTATGTCAGTGACACAAAAGTAGCCATCATGCACCCTACTCATGATCATGTAGTTGGTTAATATGAGAAAGATTTAATTGTAAATTGCAGCTTAACTCTTTGTCCTACTACATAACAACCAAAAGGCTAAAAAAGTTTTGAGTGTTTCAGGTGTGGCAGCAGTAAAAACTAGCTGCCAATTTTGAGTTTAGCAGTAAGATTAGAGCAGTCCAACCATATCTGAATTATTGAATTGGATTTACAATTGGATTCTGAAGTTATTAGGGCCTTCTACTAACCCATAGAATAATGGTATAATTTTGTATATTTTTCACATTTGTTTCTTTATCCTTCAATTTTTTGTTGTTGTTTTTTTATCCCCATTAGTTAAACCTATCTGCTCAATACACTTCCCCAGCTGCCTGCTCTCAGTAGTCACACCCTATTCCAATTTTGGAAATATTTTATGTGATCAGAGCTTAATGGTGAGGGATTTCAATATTATTTTCTTGTGTTGTGCATTTGATTCAAGGACTTAGGTGATAAGGGGAATTACAGAATTTAATATCTTGCCATATCATGACTGCCTGTATGATACTGACATACATAGATATACAATAACTGACATCATGTTGTAAATGAATACAATATAAAAAATGTATTTGTAGTGAGCCCATGAAGCTATAACCCCCTCTCCCTATCTCTCCTCTCTTACTGAATGTCATTAGTTAACTCTGATATTGTCAAAGCAATTATGACTTCTATTGATTTCAGAATTGCTTTGTCTATGTTTCACAGAGCTAGATTAGAAATGTATTACGAGCTGAATGAAGGACAGGGTTAAGGTCATTAATTCTTAGGCAGCTACATTTTCTGTTAGATGTCCTGTCAAATTGTGGGTTTTTACTGAGATTGTCTCCTTGCAAATTAATGGAAAGAGTGCTCCCAGATTCGTTAATACTTTACTCATCTGAATTAAATAAGGATAACTCAAGAGCATAGGAAATGAAATAATTGCACATTTTAGTAATTAAATAACAGGTTGAGGAAATATGTACAAAAACCAGTTATCAAGCATTCTTCTAAGTATGCATCAATAGTCTATCATACCTCCAAATTATTGTTCCATTCATAGTAATGAAGTGCAGCATCTTTCACCTTGTAATGTGCCTGCAGGGTTAAATGATTTCATTATTATTAATGAGTCCATTCTAATGCAGCCTGGATACTAGGAATGGGAAATGTACAGCTCTAAGTAATAGTAATTACAAACTTAATTATTTCCTTTCCAACTACATTTGTCCTTCAGTAAGGATGAAATTTTTTTGTGTGTGTCATTTTCTATTTTCCCGTAAGACGAATACAAGCTGGAGTTGCAAGATTTAAGTATCTGTTACAGACTGTTATTTATGTCAAATAAAGCTTTATTTTTCTATTTTTTCTCCAAACATCTTGTCGATGCATTTTTTGGTTCATTCCGGAGTTAGTTTTCCTTGCCTACCTTGGCTTTTCATTTTTCTGTTAGCTCGGCAGGTAAGTGGTCAGTATAGCTCTTTGTAACTGTTTCAATGCTGGATCTGTAGATGTTCTGTGACCTAGGCACCAGTGTATACCTTTGAAATTTTTGTGTGCAATTCCTTTAAACTATTTTGCTTGGATACTTATCACAGAACAAAGCCTGCATGGCACCTTCCAGACAGCTGCATAGATCAATGGAAACATTACTTGGTCTTTTATTCATACTACCGATGAAACATCAACTTGCAAACATAGCTACAAAGCCAAGTGGTTTAACATGGGGCACTACCCAAACTATGAGAGATTAGCTCTAATATCAGACAAAAATTGAAGTTAATGTCAATTCAGTTGGTTACATGGAACAAAACCAAAAAACAAATGTTAGTTTAAGTTAGGATTTTTCTTCCAAAATTGAAATGGAGTTCATCCTTTGTAGTTTATCAATTGGCTGAGAGTGTTTAACAGTTTGCATCTGACCTGGATTAGTCTTGGATGGGCATTTGTTTAAACAACAGTAATGGGTTTTATGTAACTGAGATTTTTATCGGTAACTTACATGTCTCTGGGTTCAAGTTTCTTAAAGTTTATCCTTTCCTTCAAACAATTTATTCTGTTTCTGTGCCTGTCTTTTGTGTATTTTGCTCAAAAACTCATGTTATGACATTTTATCTCATCATGTAACTTGCAGTCATACTATACCACATTGATTTTTTTCTAACTCATTTAAAGAACTCGTGTTCAATAAGCTAAATGTGGGTTAGAACTATGTGCACGCCTAAATATCATGTAAGATAATCTTCACTTTAACACATTTGTTAGAATATTTCCACTTTTGCAAGTTATGGGTCTTGCAAACAGTGGGGTGAACTGACTTACTGCTTCAAAGGAATGACACAGGCAGAATGAGCTGAATGACATTTTTCAACTCGCCCCTGTCCTCCCATGTTAGAAAAATAACCTGATCTCAGATAGGTCAGGACTAGTTCCAATCAAACTAGTTAGAACTACCTTCATTCTCAAAACTTACTAATGAAAGCTAAGCTATGCATCAAGATAGTCAATCCATGAATGCCAAATAGTCAACCTCTTCGGCCATGCAATTCCACGGGAATTCAGCAAGGTGCATAATTTCTTGAAAGTGGAGTCACAGGTAGACAAGGTGGTGAAGATGATGTTGAAGGTGGTGTTTGGTATGCTTGCCTTCATAAATCAGTGCATTGAGTACAGGACTAGGGATGTCATGTTGTGGCTGTACAGGAAGTTGATGAGGCCATTTTTAGAATACTGTGTGCAATACTGGTGTTCCCGCTATTGGAAAGAAATTGTTAAAATTGAAAGGGTTCAAAAAAGATGTACAAGGATGTTGCTGGGACTGGAGGGTTTGAACTACAGGGAGAGGCTGAAAAGGCTGGGGCTTTTTCCCTGGAGTATCAGAGGCTGCGGGGTAACCTGATAGAGGTTTGTAAAATCAGGAGGTTCACGGATAGGGTGACTAGCCAAAATCTTTTTCCCGGGGTAGGGGAGTCCAAAGCTAGAGGGCATAGGCTGAAGGTGAGAGGGGAAAGGTTTAAAAGGGACCTAGAGTGCAACATTTTCACATAGAGGGTGGTGCGTGTCAGAGGAAGTGTTGGGAGGCTGTTTAAATGTTTACAACATTTAAAAGGCATTTAAGATGGGTGTATGAATAGGAAGGGTTTAGAGGGATGTAGGTCAAGTGATGGCAAATAGGACTAGGTCTGCATGGAAGATTTGGATCTTTGAGTCTGTTTCATGCAGTATATCTCTATGACTATAATAAACACTATGACATCAGAAATCTCTTTCTGAGACATACCTTACTGTTATCTTCACAAAGGCTGGTAATATTCGTCCATTTTGTGATTGTTTTCCTTCATTATAATGAAGTTAATCACTAAATGTAGTAGTAGTTGAATCCAGAAGGACTAATTATTTGAAGTATAGCATGCTAACTGAAGAAGACCTGGACTTTGTCCCCTCGTATAGCATTGTCAAAGGTCTTCAGCTTTATTAGATTTACTTAAAACCAAAATTATGAAACTGTATCAAAGTGAAAAATCATGTTTACATAGTCACTCAGGCTGGATCAGAAGTAAATGAAATTTATAAACAAATGCTTGTTTAGGTTTATGCAGAGGATACCTGTAGATTTATGGATTTATATATAGGAAGTATATAGATACAAAATGGCAAAACATAATGATAATAATAAACAACTTTCTTTTGTGAGGTTGAATTTTTGCAGAATGAAGACTTTCTGTGGACCTTTTTAAAATGGGTGAGGGAAATAGTTCAGAAGTCCTATTCCCATTTCCGAAGGATTCAACATTCTTGAATAGGCAGAAGAGAGCAGTATGTAGCGCATGAGGAAAACACAATCTGAGCAAGCCCATTAAAATTTGAGTATTTATTTTTAGAAAATACTTTTAGCAATTTAACCAATGGTGTCAGAATTCTTAGAGTAGATGCTCATGAAGAACTGATAAGACCTATTGAAACTATGCAACATGAAATTGTTTAAATCCCCAGACCTTTAAAACAAAAAAAATCTTCCTGTGTCAATGGGAGTAGAAACACCTTTGTTGTAACAGTCACAATTGTTTTTTTTGTCTCATTGCCCCATGAACAATAATTGTTATTAATAATTGTTCTCTACAACCTACAATTATCTGAACAGGGGATACTCTTATATCATCATGTTATTAAAGGATTGTTGTCTTTGATGTGTTGTGAGTAAAAATGTTTGTTTTTATGATGGGGTTAAGCACTTGAGGCATTTTACATTTTAAATGTAGTTTCATGAATTAGATATTTTTTATAACATATTGAAAATTGTAATGGATGTTTAGACCTTTAAACATTTCACTTTAGCATAGCTCCTGAGGTCTTTTCCTGGTGGGCTCTTTTAATCTGGAGATATACTTACTAATAAGCCTGTTCAGAAACATTATTACACACCTCTAGAGAAATATTGAGAGAGTTAACATGGAGCATGTGAGGGCAAAGAGTTGTGGGTGTGCATTGCATGGCATATGCTGGCATTATATTAGCTTTGACGTCATATGGGCCCAATAGAGTGAGGGGGACATGGGCTGGCAAGCTTTAGCATGCAGAGATGGATGTGACATGTGGAGTCACATGTTGATGGCAGAATGTGGGCTAAATAGCCTAAAATCCAGGCAAACAACTGAGATAGAATTCCAGATCATTGAAGCCAAACAGTCTGTCTCAGAATCTGACAAGCTCTATGACTGTCTCTGATCTGTATACAGTATAGCAGGCATGACTTACCTCACAGACACCAGTCAACTCCACCATTCAAAAATCGGATCAAATGGGACACTTACACCTAGGGTGGCTAGAGCCAGTCATGAAATTTCCCAACTCGTGATGCCCAGCTCAGAGGTGACCTGTAGTCTCTATAATTATTGGCAATAAAACCAAAGACTGCTGCAGGCAATATTTAGTTTTGGATTAAGGGTGTAAGTCTTAAGGATAAAATCTGGGAAATCAGAATATGATTTGGAATAGAGCAGGTGTACATCAGGCTTTGTGATACCTTTGGAAACTGTTCCATTTTATAGTGTTTTCCACTCACCTTAGTATCACCATTTTAAAAAGAAGACGTTTTGCTGATTAAAAATCTGGTTATACCTACGTGAATAGCTGTATGCAATTACCTTGTAATTGGTGGTAATGTTCTCCCACATGTTTGCCTAATTATTTACTTGAATAATTATTCCTTTGATTTGGGTAAAAATATGTTTCAAACAATATTCTGAGTATCTGTGAGTTGGCTCAGATAGGGATATTTTTTGTTCTAAACGATTTCCTGTATATTTTAGGATTTCTTCAGAATTTTCAATATGCTGTTAAATCTGCATATGAGTCATTCATATCTAAAACGGGGTAAATGGATTTTAATAAAGTACAGATAGCATTCATGAACTATATCTAGCAATTAGGTACACTTACATCAGTGGATCACAGACTAGTTGATCCATTAACATTTCCAAATCACCAACGTCTTGGAATGCATATGTAATAAACACAGAAATTATATTTGAACATTTTTTTGTCTGCGAATGAGTTATCTTGCGAGCAATAATTATAGACGGAATTGGCCATTTACATTGAACATAATTACTGAACAGGGGATACTGAATTGCTTTGAAATTGCATTTTTTTTTAACTTGAGAGTCTGATTATTGTGAAGCTTGTGGATGATATTTTGAAATGAAATTTTTCATTGCTTTGACTGACATGCTGCATGACCTTTACTTAGAACTTTGCAACGACTTTGAAAATAAAATGCAGTTGCTATTATTCCTGCTTGCTTGTTAAGAGAACATTTGTTCAGTTCTCTTTATCTGGAAAGAATATCATTATATCAGTTGCCTGCCTGACCAATTATATTTTTTCCCCTATTTGGGTCAGAGTTGATTGCAACACAGAACCTTTCAAAAGTATCAGAGACATAATGGGAAGGTTTTTAAAAACTTACGAGTGAGGAAATTTTCATCGAGAATTTTTGTTTGTGGCTCTTGAAACAAAATGTGAGATATTTACTCATTCAGGCTCCATCCACTTGCCCAGACTTAAAATCGGGCACAATTAGACTCCTTCTGGGGTTTATTCATGTATGTTCCTATATATGAATTACAGCGTATTTCCTGCTGGGAACATCCCTTGATGCATGTTTATGTTTGCGTTAATAATAGAAATCTGGCCAAGGTCATTAAAGGCTGCATTCAGTTCTGCACTGACCTAATAAACATTTAACTAATCGGCGGGTAGGTAGCTTTTTACTTCCCACTGTCTGCCAATCTTTCATTGACTTTAGGATAATATTGAGAGATCGTCTGCTGAAATTCCAGGCATTTTTGTCAATCTTTTAACTTAAGCACTTCTATATTTAGTGTGCACAAGAAAATCTGATATGCGGACAAAATCTGACAGAATAGATGTTAATAACAGAACTTGAATCGCTCTGCTAAAAGCAAAACCAACAAAAGCAAACACAGTGGCATGGTGGGTTAGGGTGACAAGCTCAAAAATAAAGCTCATGGCCTGAAGTTGTGATTCAATGTTGAGTCCAGAAGGTTGTGAAGTGCCTAAATAGAGCATGTACTGTTCCTCTGGCCTGCCTAGGGTTCACTGGAATGCTGCAGCAGGCCAAGGACTGAAATGTGAGAAATATGATAATGTATTAAAGTTGCAAGCAACACGTTGGTTCAGTGGTTGGCACTGCTGTGTCATAGCACCCGGGAGCCGGGTTTAGTTCCAGTCGTGGGTGACTGAGTTACGTTAGCACATTCTCCCCGTATCTACATGGGTTTCCTCTGGTACTCTAGTTTCCTACCACAGGCCAACAATGTGCAGGTTAGGTGGACTGGTCATGCTAAATTATCTGTAGTGTCCAGGATGTGCCAGCTGGGTGGGTTAGCCATTGTAAATGTGGGATTATGGAGATTGGATGGATTGTCTGCATCTGGTTGGAATGCTCTTCAGAGGGTTGGTGTGGACTCAATGGGCCAATGGCCTCTTCCCTCCCTCTGTAGTGATTCTATGAACTAGAAGTTCAGGGTCAAGCTCGCGAACTAGGCTGTAGTGTTCTGAAAAGTCGTAATACAATCTGCTTTTGTCCTCCTTCGTATAGAGGAGACCATGTTGTGAGCAGTAAATATAGTAGACGAGAGTAGTAGAAGTACAGTCAAGCAAATTGCTGTTTGGCCTGCAAGGAATGTTTGGGCTCTTGTACAAAAAAAAGAGGGAGGACCTTAAAGGGCAAGTGCTGTACCTCCTGTGATTGCATGGGCAGTTGGCATGGAAGGGAGATGAAATATTGGAGATGGTCGGTTATCTCAGATGGAATTCTCCCGACAAAATGCTGTCGGTAGGAGAGGGGAATATGTGATTAGCGGTGGCAAGATGCTGGAACTAGCAAACGTGAAAAAGAATGATCTTTTGAATATGGATACTGATGGGATGGAATTAGGGGTCCTTACATGATGCTGAGAGAAAGGGGTGAGAGCCAATGTGCAGTAAATGGGCTGGGTGTGGTTGAGGGCCCTGTTTACCACAGTGGAGGGGTAAGATCCTCAGTTAAGGATAAAGGATGATATGATGGAAGAACTATTATGGAATGTGCCATCATTGGAACAGATGCAATCAAGAATGGGAGACAGAGAAAGCGGGAGAATGGAATTTTGTCCTGACACAAAGCAGGGCATACAAAACATTAGTGATGTAGCTGTGGGAATTGCTGGATTTATAATTAATATTAATCAACAGCCCGAACTACCCGGAACGGAAGCGGAGAAGTGCAGGAAGGAAAAGAATCAGACTTACACCAGCTGAAGGTGACAGAAGCGGTGATGTTTAAAAGATTTCTTAAATTCAGCTGGTAGTGACCCTACAGATACGATATATTAGCATTCCTGACATAAAATTGCTGACAATGTGAGTGTTTAATATTCCTGGATTATGCGTGACGGATGAGGTGAGTTGGAACTTTACCAGGCTGAGGCATGAGTACAAAGGTAAGCCAGCATTAATAAGTAATCAAGAGGCTAAGGAATTTAAAGATCATCTGAAGCAAAGTGTTTATAATGAGACAATCCTGTTATAATATAAATACACAGTGACAGTTGGAAACTAATGTACAAATAAGCCACAATTAGTGCAAATGTCAAACATTTGGAGAAAACTCAACTTTGCCCTTATCATACAAGTAATGAAACCATGAACATCAGGTGTGAACATCAGGTCACAGTCCAGAAAGTGACAGTGTGAAAAAATATATATATTTTGCGTTTGGAATAGTATTAGCATTTTGGCAGAGCACAACAAGTGGTAGATGTTACCCCCTGATTTTGAGGTACTACCACTGACTTGACCAGGTGCTCAGAGCAACTCCACGTGTGTGCCATTGTTTATCAGCATCAGTTATTTGAACTGAATACTCTGCAATACCAGTATGGGAGTGGCATCAGAAAAATGGTTCCAGAAGATAATTGTGGTGCATCGAGATGCTTGTCTAATAGATTTTTAAAAAAGTTTTGTGCTTCGGATGTGTGTGGCACAGGCAAGACGTTATATTCTAGTCCATTCCTGGTTGTTCCAAGGTATTGAGTATCAACCGTGCAATGTGGGATTGGACAATGTGCAGGCCAGACTTGTCAGGAATTGCACAGTCCCTCCAGTGATGATATTGGTGAAGCATTCAAATTACAGGGGTTTGTTGGAACAGGTTTCCCTGCATGGGAGTCCCACAGCTCTTTGTAGGTGAATCTATGTTCACATAATTGAAGCATGCATCTGTGGCATGTATCACATGATCCACAAATTAAAGAAAGATATTCATGTAGTCATGTACAGGCTGGTCCTCTCCCTACTATTAATCATGCTATATGTTCCCAGGTGCTGCCTTTTCTCAAAAAGAGCTTGCATGACCAATTCCCAGTAGTCCCTGGAAGGATGAAAAAGTCTGGAAATTTACTGAAATTATCTTGGAATGTTACAATGCAGAAGGCGTATATTCACCCCATCATGTTTGTGCTAACCCTCAAGATTTTTTAAAAATTAGATCCACTGCTCTCCTCTCTTTCACATTGCAAAGCTTTTCTTTTCCAGGATATATTTACTTATCCAATTTCTTCCAAATGTGACTGTTGAATCGGTTTTTACTGCATCCTTTACAGGCAGGAATTATCACATTTCAAGCGTCAGATTGTAAAGAGTATTGAGTGTGACTTGTACTGTTATTATCAAGTTGACAGGGGATCAAATGAAAGTAGCATGTTTAAATAAAGGGGTACAATTTGAAAATTTGATCTGGTGAGATCAGGTAGCACATTGTCATGAAAAGAATAGGAAGCCTCTTTCAAACAATCCACAATATCCCAGAGCAGAGCGAGTGAGCGACACATCTACAAATCACTTTGAAAAATCTGACTGAACATAGACTAGCTAATTGTAAAGTCCCTTTTTGACTATAATACATTTTTCGTTGACTGCTTGTTTCTGTTTATTTAGACCTAAAGTCTAGATAGCCAATGTTCACTCCAACAGGATGCGGAGCTGGCCCTGGGTGATGGTGACAAAAGCAAACTATTCTTCCTCATCCTTCTTAATGTGTTTGAAGCCTCCAACATAGCTGATCACATCATCTGTCCCCATGGCTGTCCACAATTATCCATCTAATTGTGACTTTTTTAAAAAACAATCTTATAAATGGGATATGGGCATCGCTGGCCTGGTCAACATTTCTTGCCTATCCCTAATTGCCCAGAGGGCAGTTAAGAGTCAACCACATTATTGTGGATTTAGATTCACATGTAACGCAGATAAGGTGAGGATGGCCAATTTCCTTCTTTAATGTGTATGACTGAACCAGATGGATTTTTATAATACTCAACAGGGTAGATATGGTCAACGATTCTTGTGCAGACTTTTGTATGGCCAGATACCCTTCATAGGAGTTGCACACTCTGCAGAATCCCTGTTGTAATAGACTTGAAGGGAAAATTTAGACTATTAATCTAATTAACTGAAGAAACTATTCAACTGATACGTCAGTTCACCCCACACATCCTCAGCGACACCTCCCTGACCCCAATACCTGTGGACTCTAATTAGAAATTCCCAGGAACTGGCAACATTCCCCTATCTAGGACCGGATGCTGTCTGCTCTGCCTCAAACTCAACAACACTGCTCCACCAGAGACTCAGTGCCCACCTTTCTGGCTGGGAGCTGAGGCCTGGCAACCCCCTCTCTCTGCTTTCTCTTCAGGACCTAACAATACTCCATCTGTCTGCCTTAATAATGCCATATAAGCCTCTGTGAAGCACCTCAATACACAGGTTGTTGTTGACTCTGTTTCACTCATCTGATTTGTACTGTATTCTGTGTTGGTGGGCATTGATATCAGTTTCTGAAGAAACATGGCTTTGGAAATCAGCACTACAAAAAGCTTGCACACTACTGATGACTGACTTTAACAAAATAAATATTTGAAGGTCAGACAAGAAGAGGATGTGTGCTAAGTTCACACACCACTATTCCGAAGGGAAAGAGTATTAAAATACTTTGTGTGTTGAATAAAGTTTGCAATTGCTTTAATGTTTTATAAGATTAAAAGTGGGAAATAACAGGTTCTAGGAGGACTGTACAGAGAGAAGAAACTGTATAAAAGACTGTAGCCGTATTTGGCTCGAGGCACCCAAAGCCTAGACTGAGTGAAGTTGCTCCTTTGATCAGCTAACATTGCAAAGGGACTCAGCTGTTTTAAGATAGGCACCTATTATCTAGGATCACTGGAAAAGTATTCAAGGGTTTTAGCTTTGGGGAATAAGGGTTGTGGAGACTGACAGCATTGAGAGACAGTGCAGCAATCTGAAAGAAATGGTGCTTGATCTGGAACTGAACGTCATGGGAAGGATGATTTTGTGGTTCAGGAGGACTGGAGTGGTGGTTGTGAAGTATTAGTTAATCTAGATACTTTCAGTAATGATGGAGTGGGGCCCTGATGGATTGATCTACGACTCCTTCAGATTGACAGGTATTTCACATCATCACAGCCACCATACAACCAGATCACATTCCACCAAAATATCCATAGTCACTTTTTATCTATCATCATTCTATTCCTATATTTAAATCTTGCCTTCAAGCATTTCATCTACAGTCAGTTCTGCTGTAAAATGTATTTTTTCAACGTGAATTGGCTTTAATGCGATTGAAGAATTTAGACCATTATTTGTGGAATGTGAGCTTTCCTTACCTGTATAAAACCAGTCTCATTAGTTTTTCACTGAAGTTAAGATGCAATATCTCAGACAGCAGGAATTCAATAATCAAAATTAATTTGCCAGTTAGATCTACCTCATTTGAAAGAACAAACTTGAATCAACTTGCCACCAGAAAATGAGAATCTTTTAATCTATGTATTATATTCTAATGTAAATTAAAGAAAGCATAACTTGAGTGACATTGACAGATCATGAACCAATGATCAGAAGTTGGGCTGGGAAGGAGGATGATAATAGAAATCTTGTCGCCACTATGATTACTCATGTTAAGAGAATGGATTATTTTAGATAAACCCACATTCTTAGATAAGGAAAGACAAATTAACTTCCAACAAAAATGATCACAACATTTTGATTAGATTACTTACAGTGTGGAAACATCCCTTCAGCCCAACAAGTCCACACTGAATCTCCAAAGAGCAACCCACCCAAATCCATTCTCCTACACCTCACACTACAGGCAATTTAGCATGGCCAATTAACCTAACCTGCACATCTTTGGACTGTGGGAGGAAACCCGAGCACCCAGAGGAAACCCACACAGACACGGAGAGAATGTGCAAACTCCACACAGACAGTTTCCCGAGGCAGGAATTGAACCCGGGTCTCTGGCACTGTGAGGTAGCAGTGCTAACCACTGTGCCAACATGCTGCCCCTAATTTGCTAGCGAAACCTGAGAATGTAACTTTTAAAAAAAAAGTTTTGTGATTTACATGTGAAAGAAGTGAAACTATCATGGTCATTCTAACAGATAAAAATCTCAACAAACAAGGTATTTTTCAATGTCTAGTTTCAGTTACTGTAATCATTTGCTATAAATTCTGTGTCTTACTATTGTGTCCTCCATAACCTCCTGATGAAGGAGTGGCACTTCGAAAGCTAGTGCTTCCAATTAAACCTATTGGACTATAACCTGGTGGTGTGTGATTTTTAACTTTGTACACCCCAGTCCAACACCGGCATCTCCAAATCATATATAATATTCATTTGTGGAGAGAGAAAGAAAGCTGGAATTAATGTTTTGAGTACAATGTGCCACTTCACAAAATCACAATTTTTTTATCGCGTACAAAGAGGCATGAAAGAATGAGGCTATTTAAATAATCATCTAATGTCCTGTTGAATGCCATGATTGAACCTGCCTACACCAGTACCTCTAGGCATTGCATCCAATTCCTAACTACTTGCTGCGAGAAGAAAATTTTTCTCACATCACATTTATTTCTTTTGAAAAGTAACTATTTGTGCTCTCTCATTCTCAATCCATTTATGACAAAGTATAGTTCTCCCTAGCTCATCCTCAGGTGCTTTTGAAGATTTCATCAAGGAAAAATAGTCAAAACTCTTCAAATCTATTCTCAAAATTTAAATTACTCATCACTAGAATCTTTCTTCTAACCCTCTCTCGCACTCTCTCCAATGCATTTATATTCTTTTCTAAAATGTGACACCCACATCTCTACCCAATACTCTAGCTGAGATCCAATTAGTGTCTTTTGTAAGTTCAGCATAACTTTGCTCCTTATTAATGAAGCCTGGGATTCTGTACACTTTATTAACTGTTTGCTGTATCTGTCCTGCCATCTTTAGTGACACATACAAATAGAACCATGACTGTATCCCCATGCACTTCCTTGAGGGCACACTTTTAGTTTATGCTGAATCTCCATTTTTTTTTCACCAAATTGTATCATTTTAAATTTTCTGCACTGAACTTCATCTGTGTGGCACGGTGGCTCAGTGGTTAACACTGCTGCCTCACAGTACCAGGGTCTCAGGTTTGATTCCAGCTTCGGGCGACTGTCTGTGTGGAGTTTGCACATTCTCCCCTGTGTGTGGGTTTGCTCTGGTTTCCTTCCACAGTCCAAAGGTGTGGGTCAGGTGAATTGGCCGTGCTAAATTGCCCATAATGTTAGGTACATTAGTCAGAGGGAAGTGGGTCTGGGTGGATTACTCTTCAGAGGGTTGGTGTGGACTTGTTGTGCTGAAGGACCAGTTTCTACACTGTAGGGAATGTAATCTAATCTGTCACCTGCCTGCACACTACACCAACTTGTCAATTTTATTTTGCAGGTCTTTCTGTATTTACTAGCACATGTATGAGGAGTAATCTGGAGAATTACTACTTTTGAGGTCCTGTTTGAAAAATCCTGCTCCCTAAATTCTGATTACAAGTCCAGATCCCACCACCCCTCACCCCTCCACCACCAGCAATGCTCCCTATGGCATTGGTACCAATGTGAACCATGCCCTCTAGCTGTTCACCATCACTTCTAAAGAATTGCCTGCAGCTGTTCTGTGACATCCTTGACCATGGAGACCATTAGTCATAAGGGCAGATATATGCTGTGAGATCATGACTAATCTGATAATGCTCGATTATACTTTCCTGCCTTTTCCCCAAAACACTTGATTGCCTTGCTGATTAAAACTCTGTTTGCCCAAGCCTTGAATAAAGTGAACAACCTAACCTTCACAGTCCTTGTTGTAAACAATTCCACAGATGACTACCGTATCAGAGAAGAAATTGTTCCTCATCTCTGTGATTGATCCCACACTCAAACAGAATTCTGTGGTCCTACATCTCCCTCAAGGGGAAGCAACCTTCAACACCCACCCTGTCAAATCCCCTAAGGATCTTCTATGTTTCAATAAGGTTGCCGTTGACTCTTCTAAACTACTATGATTACAGACCCAACCTCCTCATAAGGCAATCTTGCCACATCCGAAATCAATCATTCTCTCGACTACCTCCAATGACAGTATATCTTTCCTTAGATAAGTCATGCAAAACTGTTCAGTGTTCCAGTAGTGGTCTAACTAGTGCCTTATATAGTTTTAGCATAACTTCCTATTTTGACACTGTAATCTCTTTGAAATAAGATGAACATTCCATTTGCCTTCCCTTCCCTATTACTTGCAAGCTTTCATGATAGGTGGATGAATATTCCCACATCTCTGTGGTACACTTTCTCCAGTGTTGCTCCAGCTCTTTTGTTTTTCCTCCACTATATCCCAGCTATCAGGATTTTTCCCATTCTCTTAAACTGGCTGTATCTCTCCGTCAGGACTCCCATCCACCGTCTAAGGACCCCTTCTCCCACCTCCAACATACTCCATTCATTTGGGCACCCCGTGCCGGTCTGTTACCCGCCTTCAACCTCTATCTCCAACTGCTGCCATGACATTGACCAGCTCAACCTGTCCATCCCTCGCACCCACTCCAATTTCTCACCGTCACAAAGCACAGATCTCCACTCCAATCCCAACCTCACCATTAAAGCAGCAGAAAAGGGGATGGGGGCGCAGTGGTAATCTGGCGCACTGACCAGGCACCAACGCACAGACACCACCTCCCACTGCCCCCTCGACCATGACCTTACTGTCCATCACCAAACAATCATCTTCCAGAGCATCCACAATCTCATCACCTCAGGGGATCTCACATCCACAGCCTCTAACCTCAGTTCTGGAACCCCACACTGCCCGGTCCTACCTCCTACCCAAATTTCACAAGCCTGACTGTCCCAGTTGACCCATCGTCTCCACGTGCTCCTGCTCCACAAGACTTTGATATCATCCTGTCCCCCTTAGTCCAGGAAGAGTCCACATACATTCTGCACACCACCCATGCCTTTCATCTTCTCCATGGCTTTCATTTCCCTGACTCCCAATGCCTCATCTTCACCATGGACATCCAGTCCCTGTACACATCCATCCACAATGGCGAAGGCATCCAAGCCCTCCATTTCTTCCTCTACTGCCAACTCAACCAGTACCTCCACCAACACACTCATTCAATTGGTGGAACTGGTCCTCACCCACAACAACTTCTCTTCTGAATCATCCCACTTCCTTCAGACCAAAGGGAGAGCCATGAGGACCCGTATGGGCCACAGCTATGCCTGCCTTTTCGTTGTAAACACGGAACAGTCCATCTTCTGCAATTGCACTGGCACCATTCCCCACCTTTTCCTCTGCTGTATTGATGACTGTATCGGCGGCAAATCGTGCTCCACAGGGAGGTTGAACAGTTCATCAACTTCACTAACACCTTCCACCATGACCTCAAATTCAACTGGACCATCTCGGACACCTCCTCCCCTTCCTGGACATCTCTGTCTCCAGTGACTGACTCAACACGGACATTTATTTCAAACCCACCGACTCCCACAGCTACCTGGACTACATCGCCTCCCATCCCAACTCCTCCACCTCTGTTGTATCTACTCCCAGGAGGAGCAATTCTACTCCAGGATATCACTGCATTTTCCCCTTGCATGTGGTCAATAATGCTCTCCAACCCATCTCCTCCACTTCCCCTACCTCCACCTTGAACCCCACCCCTCCAACCACAACAAGAAAGAATGCCCCCCCGCTGTCCTAATGTTCCATCCCACTAATCTCCAGATACAGAGCATCATCCTTCACCATTTCTGCCACCTACAATCGGACCCCACCACCAGAGATATATTTCCCTCCACACGACAATCTGCATTCCATAGAGACCACTCCCTCCACGACTCCCTCATTAGGCCCCCCGCCCCCACCAATCAACTCTCCATTCCCGGCACCTTCCCCTGCCACCGCAAGAAGTGCAAGACTTGTGTCCACTCCTCCCTCCTCACCTCCATCCAAGGCCCCAAAGGATCCTTCCACATCTGGCTGAGATTTTACTGCACATCCAAACACCTCATTTACTGTGTCTGTTGTTGTCAATGTGGTCTCCTCTACATTAGGGAGACAGGATGCCAATTCGCAAAATGTTTCAGGGAACATCTCTGGGACACACACACCACATAACCCCATTGCCCTGTGGCCAACCACTTCAACTCACCCTCCCACTCCGTCAAGGACATGCAAGTCCTGGGCCTCCTACACCACCAAATCCAAGGCATCCGATAACTGGAGGAAGAACGCCTCATCTTCCTCCTTGGGACCTCCAACCACACTGCATCAACGCTGATGTCGCCAGTTTCATCATCTCCCCTCTCCCCATCTCATGCCAGATCCAATCCTCCAACTTGGCACCGTCCTCATGAACTGTCCTACCTGTCCATCTTCCTTCCCACTGACCTGCTCCACCCTCCCCTCCAACTTATCACCATCACCCCCCACCTCAATCAACCTATTTGCCTTCCCAGCTACCTTTCCCCCACACTCCTGTTTATCTCAGTCCCTTCCCCCCAACATTCCTGATGAAGAGCTTATGCCCGAAACGTTGATTCTCCTGCTCCTCAGATGCTGTGGTTTTCCAGCGCCACACGTTTTGACTCTATATCCCTCTGCAAGTTCTTCTGAAATCCTTACCACAGGCCCTGTACTGTCACCTTTGGGAGGGAACATGCTATGCTGCAGTCTTGTTAATGGCCACAGAAATTCCTGTCTGTTCCTCTAACTGATGAATTCTGTATCGCTAGTGTTCTCCCACTCACTTTCCTTTCCTCCTAATCAACTGGGCCATTTGTGGTGCCTTGGGCTTGGCATTTGCTGTACCTCTATGAGGAACCCATTACCTTAATCAGTATCCAGAACTGGAAACAAAGGTACTCCTGAAGTACCTGCATGGCTTGCTTTGCCCAGCAGTTACCCATTCCCTATCTGCTCACATGTCAGAACCCTGCTGTGTGACCACTTCACTGAACATTGTATCCATGTAGTTCTCTGCCTCAAGGATACACCACAGTGAATGCAGCCTCCCCTTTAGCTCAAAATCCTGTCACTTAAGCTTGTGCAAAATGTTGTGCTTCTGTCTCGGTCATTAGAAGTGAGCACACCTCCCTACATGCCGCAAGTTGGATATTTGAATTGGCCAGAGTCCCTTCCATGTCTTAATCTTACTTTTGTACCTTGTACGACAAATGTATTTTTCTTGTGCTGGTTGTTCTAAAGAAGAGACTGAAATGGAATTCCTAACAATAGTTATTCTTAAAGGAACATCTCCCCACCACTTCACTGAACTCCCTTAACAGCAAGCTTAACTACTTGCAATAAACCTTCGCCAAAGCATCTCTTTCCCCTCCACTTTGAATCAAATTCCCCAAACTCTCATTCTGTCTCGTCTCACTCTGGTGCTGTCAAACCATAGTCAGACTTCATTACTATTCCGGTTATGACTTGGAGGTGCCGGTGTTGGACTGGGGTGTACAAAGTTAAAAGTCACACAACACCAGGTTATAGTCCAACAGGTTTAATTGGAAGCACACTAGCTTTCGGAGCGTCGCTCCTTCATCAGGTACATCCGCTACCACCTGATGAAGGAGCGACGCTCCGAAAGCTAGTGTGCTTCCAATTAAACCTGTTGGACTATAACCTGGTGTTGTGTGACTTTTAACTTTATTCCGGTTATATTTGACTTTGAAACATTAACTCTCTTTCCCAATGTCGCAGAACCTGGTGAGTATTTCCAGCACTTCCTGGTCTTACTTTGGATTTCCAACATCTGCAATATTTTGCTTTTGTCTACACACGTTCACAAATACTTTGGAGTTTCTAAGAACATTGATAGTTTGTACAAATTATGCAAAAAGTATCAATTGCCTCATTTTCTGCCTGGGGATCCTGAAGTCTTGTGGACTCCATATTGAGTTCAATACCTTTAGGGCTTGAGCTCTCTGTCCTTACCCCAACACCCACTACCTGGCCCTGTTTGTCAGCCAATCACAGTATCCATTAATAGTTGTTCTTCCTCCTTTTAGCCAGATCATTATCCAATCTATGCCCAACTGCTCTTCTCTCTCTTTGATCTCTGTCCCCACCTACCATTTACTCCGTAACCCCTCCCCACCACCTTATCTTCTGCATATAAACCAACATTTTCCTAGATACCATCAATTCTGAGGAAGTGTCACTTGACCTGAAACATTAACTCTGATTTCTCTCCACATGTGCAGCCAGACTTGCTGAGCTTTTCCAGCAATTTCTGCTTTTGTATCAATTATCTGGAAATAGGGCATTTGTTTTAGACATCTTAGTAAATTAAAGTTTGTGTCATTCTGTACATTTTACAGACATGATTGGCATTAGAACTCATGGCTAACTTTAATGAGAGATTTGGGGCAAGTGTCATTTTTGATTAATTATAGCTTCACCTCTTAGACTGCATGTTCAAACAATACTCAGAGTTGAACACACAATTCAGCCTGCAACTCTGATATGGAGACCATGCTGGAATTGTAAAGTTGCGGGTCTTCAAATCATGGACTGCGTTATGGCATAGAAGGAAGACAATCAGCCCATTGCATCCATGCCAACTTTCTGGAATAAAGCAAAATAAAACCATTGTGAAGAAGGGTTATTGGACCAAAACGTTGTCTCTGCTTTCTCTCGAGCAGTTTCTGTTTTTGTCCTAGCTTTCTGGAAGACCAACTTACCTGGTCTCGCTTCCATGCTTTTTAACTGTAACTCTGCACTTCAGTTAATACTGGATCATAGAGAGAGAGACAACTGGTGGTAATTTAATCTGAGGATCACCACACCTCAGGCAAGGGGAGAGGTTCAGACGGAGAGTCCTTCATGGTAACCTCAGCTGGTGCAGGAATTGAACACACACATTGTTGGTGTTACTCAGCTTTGTAAACCCATCATTCAGCCAACTGAGTGAACTGATATCTTAAATATACAATTCTGTTTTGAAGGCTTGGCCAAATCTGACTCCACCTCACACTCAAACATAACATTCGTATCTATGCACACAGTCAAAAAAATATTTTTCCTCGTGACACCGTTGTTTCTTTTACCGGTCACCATAAAACATTATCTTTTTTTTTCAATCCTTTCATGAATAGAAACTGATTCTTACTATCTACTTTGCTCATAATCCCCTTGAATTTGAAAATCTGTAACAAATCTCCTCTCCCAGGAGAACAGTCACCATTTCTCCATGCTACCCATGTAGTTGAAGCTCTTCGTCCCTTCACTATTCTCATAAATCTTTTCATCACCCTCTCTAATGCTTTTACATCTTTCCAAAAGTGTGGAGTGCAGAATTGACACAATATTTTAATAGAAGCCAAAATAGAATTTTATGCAGGTTCATCATAATTTCCACACTTTTGTGTTTTTTGTCTTTATGGATAAAGCTTAGCATGTCATTAGCATCATTAACCTCTTTCTCGACCTTGGGATTCATCAACCCCAGCAGCAGAGCACAGTTAGCTGTGGATACAGCTGAGATCCATGTTAGGCTGGTTAGAAGATGGTTTTGACTCCTTGGAACATCTTCAAAGTTATTTTGGGATGTATTTGGCTCTCTAACTCTTCAGCACTTGTATCCCTTCAGTTCCCATGCCAACACTTGCCCTCCCTCCCCCTAGCACTTTATAGACCCATGCTATATAACATTCCATGCTATGGAAGGTATGATCAATAATGCTGCCAAGCAGCATTTGCTCAGTGATGCTCAATTTTAGTTCTGCCAGGGCCACTCAGCTCCTGATCTCATTACAGCCTCAGGATACTATTGTCGGCCCAACCATCTTCAGCTGCCTCTTAAATGACCTTCCCTCCATCATAAGGGATGTCCGCAAATGTTTGCACAATGTTCAGCACAATTCATGACTACACTGATACTGAAGCAGTCCATGTACAACTCCAACAAGATCTGGACAATATCCAGGTTTGGGCTGACAAGTGGCAAGTAAAATCCATATCTACAAATATCAGGCAATGACATCACAAATAAGAGACAGTCTAACCATTCGGTGGTGTTACCATCACTGAATACCCCACTATCAACATTCTTGGGGTTACCATTGACCAGAAACTCAACAGGATTCACCATATAGAGACAGTGGCTACAATAGCAGGTCAGAAGCTAGGAATACTGCAGTGAGTAGCTCACCTCCTGACCCCCTACAGCCTGTCCACTATCTACAAGGCACAAGTCAGGAGTGCGATGAATACTCCCTACTTGCCTGGATGGGTGCGACTATAAGAACACCCAAGAAGCTCAACATCGTTCAGGACAAAGCCGCCCACTTGATTGGCACCTCACCCACAACCCTCTCCCACTGACGCTCAGTAGCAGCAGTGAGTACCATCTACAAGATGCACTGCAGAAATTCACCAAAGCTCCTTAGACAACACTGATGAATACACAGCCACTTCCATCTAGAAGGACAAGAGCTGCAGATACATGGCAAAACCACCATCTGCAAGTTCCCCTCCAAGCCATTCACCATTCTGACTTGGAAATATATCACCATTCCTTCACTGTCACTGGGTCGAAATCCTGGAATTCCCACAGCATTGAGCATCCACCTACGGCACATAGACTGCAGCAGTTCAAGAAGGGAGCTCACCATCACCTGCTCAAAAGCAATGAGGGATGGCCATTATCCCCTCCTCACTGATCTCAAAACTCCGAGACCGAGGAATCAACTCCACCCTTGGCAATTAAATCCTCAGCTTCCTGACCCACAGATCACTATCAGTGAAGATAGACAACTGCACCTTCTCTATGATCACACTCAACACTGGGGGCCCCTAAAGATGCATTCACGGCCCCCTAGTGTACTCCCTGTACATCTACAACTGTGTTGCTAAATTCCAAATGAACACCATCTACAAGTTTGCCAATAACACCACTGTGGTAAGACGGATATCAAACAACGTCGAAGAGGTAGCGTGCAATGTCGTGGAGCAATAAAAACAGCTTCTCTGTCAATGTTGGCAAAACTAAAGAACTGATCATTGACTTCAGGAAGAAAGGAGGAGAACACACCCCAATCTACATCAATGTAGCGGAAGTTGAGAGGAATAACAATAATCAGTAACCTGTCCTGGACTTCCCACGTAGATAATCAAGAAACATAACAATGCCTCATCTTCCTCATGCAGCTCAGGAAATTTGGCATGTCTTTAAGGACCCTCACCAACATTTACAGATGCACCATGGAAAGAATATTGTCCGAGTACATAATGGCCCACTATGGCAACTGCTCTGCCCAGGACCATAAGAAACTACAGAAGGTGGTGTGCACGGCCCAGACCATCACAAAAGCCAACTTCCAATCCATGAACTCAATTTATGAGTCTCGTTGCTTTGGAAAGGCTGCCAACATCATCAAAGACCAACACCATCCCACCCCAGTAGTGCTATCCTCCAACAACTTCCATCAGGCAGAAGATACAGAAGCTTGAACATACGGACACACCAACAGGCTCAAGAAATGTTTCTTCGCTGCCATTATTAGACTGATGACTGGACTCTCTAATGGCAAATAACGCCGATCTTGCTAATATTGATCTTACCTCGCATACATCCTGTGCAGGGTGATCTTATTCAACCTTAGTCAGACCAAATTTCTCCCACCTTATAATCTGTATGATCTTGCTTCCAATATTCTGCCTGTTCAGCTTGCAAATAAAGCTTTTCACTATACTTAGTTGCATGTGACAATAAATCAACGAGGTAAAAACAATGACTGCAGATGCTGGAAACCAGATTCTGGATTAGTGGTGCTTGAAGAGCACAGCAGTTCAATCAAATCAAATCAATAAATTCTGGCCAGCCAGCAATGGCCATGTCCCATGAGTGAATAATAAATTGGCAACTCTTGCTCCCCAATCACACACAATGGCTCCTCATTCTCTCTAATGACAACTCAAACTTGATCAGAAGTCCCACAACACCAGGTTATAATCCAACAGGTTTATTTGAAATCACAAGTTATAAAGTCATAGAATCATAGAGATGTACAGCATGGAAACAAGTGATTTGTACTTGATTCATGGCTCTTTTACGGCCGGGAGTGTGGTGTTGGAAAAGCACAGCAGTTCAGGCAGCATCCGAGGAGCAGGAAAATCAATGTTTTGGGCAAAAGCCCTTCATCAGGAAGGCTCTTTTATGCCCATTCACTGCATACACTAATCAAAACCAATGAGCTATGTAGACTCAATGGCATGTTTGGAACTGGTCAGAAATGAAAAAAAGTCATCACAAGACCATGTTTGAAAAAAGAAACTGCTCTTTCTACAACCCTACACAAGTGTTAATTAGATAAATCATTAAAACATCAATAACAGAGGTTTCAAACACTTCACATCTCCTAATCTTTACAAATGAACATGAAGAATTTAACACCAATGAACACAGAGAAAAAAACAACTTCTAATGAGCTGCAAGTGTCAATCATGACATCATGAAGTATTCCTGCAGTTTCCAGGCATTACAATCTGAATGCATGTCATATTATATTTGTCATTTTACGATATATGTTCTACTAATAAAATGCATTAACAAAATAACAAGCCAAATGGCAAATTTATAAACATAAAATGTATATTTTTAACAAACAATTAACGCCTCAAGCATGCCTTAAGCCAATTATGACCTTTGAGTTTTTAAAAGTTTTTTCATTTTCCCATGTTATGTTGGTCCACTATGCCAAGATTTTTAGCCCAATTAGTTCGATATTGGAGGGCACTGTGCTGGAGACACTGTCAGACCAGAATAAGCTTCCAATCTTTAACAGCTGTTGAAAAGGGTAGGCCATCTTTGGACCGATTTCAACATTATGCTGTCAGAGTTGAACAATGTTCAAACACATCACACTATCTACTCACCCACTGTATGAAACAAGTTACAAAGAATAACTTGAGCCATGATACTGATTTAATGGGTTTCTTTGAGTTGATTGAATTGGTTTGAGAAACAGCACTCTTGGCTGTTCTCATGGTGATGTTCTACCAGGACTATTTTTAGAATGGCACAGTGACATTATTCGTTTCCTTTTGCTGCATCAATGGTGACAAGGAGAAGGCATTTCTTAAGTAATTGAAGTGAGGTCACTGGTATTCGATGTAAAATGGCGCCCTTGAGACCCAATAAAATCGATATAAAATGGCACCCTTGAAACCCAATAAAGCACAAGAAATAAGTTATTATTACAATGAGAAAAAAATAGTTTTAAACAACACTGAATAAAAAAAGGGACAACACAGAACAAGTTCACTCTGCTAGAATATGGGTGACCAACTGCTATATTTAAAGAAAAATAACTTGCAGCTTCTTATTGTGGGTATGGATTGCCTTTAACCTTTTGATGATTCTTGCACTGTACAACAGTTTGGAAGCATCTATTTGTTATATTATAAATTAAATCACTATAAATTCATTACTTCATTAATTAGATGACAGGAAAATGTCCAAATAAAATAGAAAGTGTTGGAAAACCTCAGCAGGTCTTGCAACATTTGTGGAGAGAAAGCAGAGTTAGCATTTTGAACCCAGTGACCTTTCTTTAGAAAAGGAATAGGAAAATGCTGATCAGACACTAGTTTAGTTGGTTAATACTTTATGCCTTAATTTGTGGCAATGTGTAAATTTGCTTTTATTAATACAAAAGATGTGTGTAACATGCATGAATATATCAAGAAAAATAATCCTTAAAATAAATATTAAAATGCAAAGTGAGGCTTCTGTTGCATCAGCAGGAACATTATTTGGGAGAGCAGACATTTAGCTCTACTCTGTTTCCCAATATGTAGCCCAATGCAATGGGATTTGGAAGTACCTCAGTCACTCGTCATAACTTTTGAATCACATTGAAGTAAATTTGAGAATATACATTGCAAATAAAATCTCCATGTAGGGTAAATTGGCACAAATTAAAATCATATTGAAATAATTTTGAAAATGAAAAGAAAAATGAGTACAGTCATTTTAATCTGCCACTTGTTTATGTTGATAAGACATGCTTGTGTATTTCTGATTTTGGTTTCTTTTTCCTCCTTCTTTCTCCTGAAGGTGTTGACTCCTTCATTTGGGGTAAAGGCCATGAGGGACTATTATCTCCTGGTACCTCATCATGTGGCTATTATTCATATGAGTCTCGCTAGTTAGTATCGCCAGCTGTGAAGGGTATCACAGTGAGATCAATCCTGTCCTCATCTGGCATCCACACATCAATGCATTGCCAAAAGGGATTGTTGTATAGCAAGTGGGAACCCTGGCCTAATTTGTTTTTGTGACCCAGGTGTGCTGTGGCTCTTCTGGGGTCCCTTGTGACACTTTGCTTAACACACAAAATGACTGGGATCTTCCCAGTCAATAGAACTTGGACAAGGTTTTTTTTATGTCTTGGTCATTGGAACTGTTCAGTACCTGCCAGTTGATTATCTCTCAAATAACCCTTTGCACATAAAAGCAGATGAAAAACATCTGAACATATAGTACTGGGCAAGTCTTGGAAATTGGGTTTCAGGTATGTAGTGACATTACAAAACACATCAAACAATCATCAACCCCTGATGAAGATTCATAACTCGAGGATTCTATCTTAGAAATGTTACTTTTCAAGGAGAAAACAGGATATGGTCGAAATAATGTTATTACCATCATAAGCAAGATGACAGTGCTTTACAATTCTGTCATGAGGTAGGAAGACAGCATTGTGACAAAAATTGGGAAGTCGAACATCATTTTGCAGTATTGGTGCTGTTTTAAGGTAAATTATTCAGAAAGTGTTTATTGCATAGGTCCATGAAAAGAATAACGATGAAAGATGGATATTAAATATAAGGAAAAGCAAGTTTCAAAATGGTGTTTATCAACAAACCTCAAAGAGGAGGTCAAAGGTACCTCCTTTGGGAACCTTTCAGCATTGTAATGGGAAGCTAGCATATATTTAGATTTCACATCATCAAGTAATCTGATTGTGTATTTAGTTTATTCCTTTAGGAACTTGATGCTTTCTTTGAAAATGCTTTGTAACTCTATTGAACAAAATGGACATTGCTGAGGAAGATAGTAAAATAATAATTGCAGTCACTGCTTCAATTCAGTAATTCAAGGTCCAATATTTAGACTTATGGCAGATTGCAGGTTTAAGATTTCACATTTGAGTAGTAAATCAGGTTAAAGTAAATTACATAGAACTAAACTTATAGCTGTCATAATGTTCAGTTTAATTTATTCTTTTGCCCAAAGACTTCGAAACAAAATAGGCCATTTGATCAATTGAGTCTGCTTTGCCAAACAACAAGACCATGGCTGAACTGATAATCCTCAACTTCACTTTCTTACCTTTTCCCCATAAACCTTACTTCCCTTAATGATTACAAATCTGTCTATCTCAGTCTTGAATATACTTGATAATCCAGCCTTCCGAGCCCTTTTTGGAAACAAATTCCACAGATTGACTACCTCTGTAACAACAAAAGCCCTCCGCGTTACTCTGATCCCTTACTCTGAGATTACGCCCTCTGATCCTAGATTCTCCCATTAGAGAAATAACCTCATGGCATCTTCCCTGTGGAGCCTTAAGTGATTCTTAGCTTGATCTTTAACTTCTCCTTTTAGGAAAATCCTTCTATTTCTGGGATCATCCCTCGTGAACCTTTGCAGGACTGCCTCCATTTTCAATATACATTTTCTTGGATAATGGACCCAAAACTGTTGTGTGTTCAGTTGGACGCGTGCCTTGTGGTGTGTTTATATTCCATTCTCTTTGAAGTGAAGGCCAACAGTCCATATTACTTTCTGAATTTGGATGCCGGCTTTTCGTGATTCATGCACAAGAATCCCCAAATTACTTTGTGCTGCAGTGTCCTGTAATCTCCCTCTATTTGATTAATTCCGAGGTTCTATTTTTCATTAAAAAGTGGATAACTTCACATTTTCCCATGTTAAAATTTATCTACCTCCTTAACCTGCTTGTGCTCCTTTGTACACTTATTGTATCATCGTCACTACTTGCTTCCCCGCCTAGTTTTATACTATCTGCCAACTAAGTTAGAGTGTATTCACTTCTGTTGTCTAAGTCATTGATATTGTAAATAATGGTGAGCCCTAAAACTGATCCCTATGCTTCTCCCTGTGTTACATCTGTGTAGCTGAGATTATCCAATCTGTAAGTAGCAAATTCTAGTTGTAAAGTTGGAAGGAATGCATAATAATAGGTTAATTCTTTTTGTTCTTATTCTATACATTGGTGGAATAGATAACTTAACACATTGGCTTGGCTTCTCCATTCTGAACAGTACAGATAATAACAGATTCTTCTGAGTCTATGTAAAGAAGGCATATTTTGTTCAACTTGGATTCAGATTTTGTATTTTCTACTCATTACTTGTATTTTGAAAGATCAAAGCTCATGGATATTATCAGCATAATATGTATAGGAAATAAGAACTGAATTGTTCACTGTATTTGCCCTAAGTGCAGCAGTGGAGACAACATTAGCCAGAAGCTGCTATAGTATTTATTTATTTAAAACAGTAATAAGTTTGATTTGCTGGAATCTTTCAGAGTGTAATTATAACATTGAAAAATAAACTCTTGTTTTATTTTGCACACGTTTTCAAACACTACTTGTTTTTGTCTGACTCTTTTTCTCATTCTTTCCCTTTGTTTTACTGAATTTATCACTATCCTTTACATCTCCAGTTGTCTGGATATACCAGTGTTCACAAATGTACTTTCTGTGCAAATCCTTGTGCCAGATTTTTGCCATCAAGTTAGAAAGCTCCAGTTAGGAAACTTTCTGACTTGGCAGATCAATTTCCATACGAAGGAATTTGGGTAATCCAAGATGGAGGATGGGATAAAAATTGTGGCTGCAGGAGCTGCTCCTTTTTTTGAGGTATGTTTGGTGTTGGAGGTTATTTTCTCGAATTCCAGGAGCAGCAATTACTATTTTATAAGCTGTTGCATTGTTTTGGAACTTTGGGTGAAAGAAGATCAGGACAATGGCACTTCTAAAAATAGGAAGAAAGACAAAAGGCAGCGGCCACATGGTCAGTGAGGGAGAGAGAGAAAGAAACCTACATTGCTAACTGACACAGCAGTGAATCTGCACAGTTACTAACTTTAATGTTTGAGTTCATGTATCTCTGAACATTGGTGTGCATCTAGGAAAAACTAACAAATAGTGAAATTTACAGCTGACCTTGGATGAACCAGTGTGGGCAAGCTCACAGCACGGGAACAGATAAGTGCATAGTTTTTAACATGTAACCTTGATGTAAGTCTACAGTAGTGATTAGAGTAGGTTCTATCTTGATTGTATGTTTTATTGAGATCTGTCTCTTGATTAAATTTTAAAAACATAAACCATAAGTACTAACTTAACCTGGGGCACAGTTTTTTAGAGCAAAAAGACAGTGCTATTTTCTGGGTCTGTAGATTGTGAAAGGGCAAAGATGGCCTTTCATTGAGTGATATGCTCTTCCTGTCAGATGTGGGAGTTTAGGGAGAGTTTCCATGTAACTGATGATTATGTCTGCAGGAAGTGTCTTTGGTTGTGAATCCTATCAAATTGCATGGATTGGTTGGAGTGGCAGTTAGAGGCAACGAGGAATTTACAAGAACTAGGTGCTGTGATGGAGGCAGTTATAGGGAGGGAGAAAAGCAACAGATACAGTCAGATGGATGGGTTAACTCAAGGAAATGTAGGAGGGGCAGGAGTGTTCTGTGGCTATCCCCATTTCAAACAAATATTTCAAACAAACATAGAGGGTGATGGACTCACAGGGGAATGTAACGTGAACAGCCAAGTTTCTGGCATTGAGACTGGCTGTAATGTAATGAGGGGTACATTGGTTTCCAAGCAATCGATTGTGTTAGGGGACACACTAGTTAGAGGCACAGATAGATGTTTCTGATCAGAATGGTGTGGTGTCTCCCTGATGCCAGGATCAAGAATGTCTCAGAGAGGATGCAGAATGTTCTCAAAGTGGAGAGGGACCAGAAGGAGGTCATTGTCCACAGTGGAACCAATGATACAGAAATGGAAAATGATGAGATTCTGAAGGGAGAGTATAGAAAGTCAGGCAGGAATTTACAAAGGAGGTCCTCAAGGGTAGTGATATCTGGATTACACACAATGCTATGAGCTAGTGAGGGTAGGAATAGAAGGATAGAGAAGATGAATGAGTGGCTGTGAAGCTGGTGCAGGGCAACAGGGTTCACATTTTTGGATGATTTGGAGGGGGGTGGGTGGTGGGACCCAGGGAAATAGTGAAGAAAGACATCAATCTGAGACTGGTACAGCTGGGAAAAGGAGCAAGTTAAAGTCAAGGCAGGCAGAAGCAAAGCAGAGAACAAGTTGGACTGATAAATTAAACTTCAATGCAGGAGGCCTAACACCAAAGGCAGATGAACTCAGGACATGGTGAGGAACGTGGGACTGGGATATCATAGCCATTACAGAAATGTGGCTCACGGATGGACAGGACTGGCAGCTTAATATTACAGGACACAAATGCTACAGGAAGGACAGGAAGGGAGGCAAGCGAGGAGGGTCGGGGTTTTGATAAGGGATTGCATTATTGCTGTACTCAGGGAGGATATTATTGGGAATACATGCAGGGAAGTTATTTGGGTGGAACTGAGAAATAAGAAAGGGCTGATCACCTTAGTGGGATTGTATTATAAACCCCTAATACTAAGCGGGAATTTGAGGAAAAATATTGTAAGGAGATCTCAGCTATCTGCAATAATAATAGGGTGGTTATGGTAGGGGATTTTAACTTTGCAAACATAGACTGGGACTGCCATAGTGTTAACGGTTTTTATTGGAGAGGAATTTGTTAAGTGTGTACAAGAAAATTTTCTGATTCAATAAGTGGATGTACCTACTAGAGAAGGTGCAAAACTTGACCTACTCTTGGGAAATAAGGCAGGGCAGATTACTGAGGTGTCAGTGGAGGAGCATTTTGGAACCAGCGACCATAATTCTATTAGTTTAAAATAGTGATAGAAGAGGATAGACCAGATCCAAAGGTTGAAGTTCTAAATTGGAGAAAGGCCAATTTTGATGGTATGAGGCAAGAACTTTCAAAAACTGTTTGGGGGCAGATTTTCAGAGGTAAAGGGACGGCTGGAAAATGGAAAGCCTTCAGAAATGAGATAACGAGAGTCGAGAGAAAGTATATTCCTGTCAGGGTGAAAGGGAAGGCTGGTAGGTATAGGGAATGCTGGATGACTAAAGAAATTGAGGGTTTAGTTCAGAAAAAGAAGAAAGCATATGTCAGGTATAGACAGGATAGATCGAGTAAATCCTTAGAAGAGTTTAAAGGCAGTAGGAGTATACCTAAGAGGGAAATCAGGAGGGGAAAAAGGGGACATAAGATAGCTTTGGCAAATAGAATTAAGGAGACTCCAAAGAGTTTTTACAAATACAATAAGGACAAAAGATAATGAGGGCGAGAAGAGGGCCCCTCAAAGATCAGCAAGGTGGCCTTTGTGTGGAGCCGCAGGAGATGGGACAGATACTAAATGAATATTTTGCATCAGTATTTACTGTGGAAAAGGATATGGAAGATATGGAATGTAGGGAAAAAATAGTGTCGGGGGATGAGCTGAGAATAGTTCACAGGTCGGCACAACATCGAGGGCCGAAGGGCCTGTTCTGTGCTGTATTGTTCTATGTTCTAGATGGTGATATCTTTAAAAATGTCCATATTACAGAGGATGAAGTGCGGGATGTCTTGAACCACATAAAAGTGGATAAATCCCCAGGACCTGATCAGGTATACCCTAGGACTCTCTGGGAAGCCAGGAAAGTGGTTGCGGGGCCTCTTACTGAGTTATTTGTATCATCGATAGTCACAGATGAGGTGCCAGAAGACTGGAGGTAGGCTAACGTGATGCCACTATTTAAGAAAGGTGGTAAGGGCAAGCCAGGGAACTATAGACCAGTGAGCCTGATGTCGGGTGGTGGGCAAGTTGTTGGAGGGAAACCTGATGGACAGGATGCACATGTATTTGGAAAGGCAAGGACTAATTAGGAATAGTCAATATGGCATTGTGCGTGGAAAATCACGTCTCACAAACTTGATTGAATTTCTTGAAGAATTAACAAAGAGGATTGATGAGGGCAGAGCAGTAGATGTGATCTATATGGACTTCAATCAGGCATTTTACAAGGTTCCCCATGGGAGACTAGTGAGCAAGGTTAGATCTCATGGAATACAAGGAGAACTCGCCATTTGGATACAGAACTGGCTCAAAGGTAGAAGACAGAGGATGGTGGTGGAAGGTTGTTTTTCAGACTGAAGACCCGTGTCCAGTGGAGTGCCACAAGGATTGGTGCTGGGTCCACTACGTTTCATCAGTTATATGAATGATTTGGAGCATAAGAGGTATAGTTAGTAAGTTTGTTGATGACACCAAAATGGTGCTGGGTCCACTATGTTTCATCATTTATATAAATGATTTGGAGCATAAGAGGTATAGTTAGTAAGTTTGTTGATGACACCAAAATTGGAGGTGTCGTGGACAAGAAAAAGGGTACCTCAGATTAAAATGGGATCTTGATCAGATGGGCCAATGGGCTGAGAAGTAGTAGATGGAGTTTAATTTAGATGAATGTGAGTTGCTACATTTTGGGAAAGCAAATCTTAGCAGGACTTATACACTTAATGGTAAGGTCCTGGGGAGTGTTGCTGAACAAAGAGACCTTGGAGTGCAGGTTCATAGCTCCTGGAAAGTGGAGTCACAGGTAGATAGAATAGTGAAGAAGGCGTTTGGTATGCTTTCCTTTATTGGTCAGAGTATTGAGCACAGGAGTTGGGAGGTCGTGTTCTGGCTGTATAGGACATTGGTTAGGTCACTGTTCGAATATTGCGTGCAATTCTGGTCTCCTTCCTATCGGAAAAATGTTGTGAAACTTGAAAGGGTTCAGAAAAGATTTACAAGGATGTTACCAGGGTTAGAGGATTTGAGCTAAAGGGAGAGGCTAGGGCTGTTTTCCCTGGAGCGTCGGAGGCTGAGGGGTGACCATATAGAGGTTTATAAAATCATGAGGGGCGTGGATAGGGTAAATGGGCAAGGTCTTTTCCCTTGGGCTGCGGATCCAGAGCTAGAGGGCGAAGGTTTAGGATGGGAGCGGAAAGATGAAAGAGACCTGAGAGGCAACTTTTTTCACTCAGAGGGTGGTACGTGTATGGAATGAGTTGCTAGAGTAAGTGGTGGAGGCTAGTACAATTGCAACATTTAAAATGCATCTAGATGGGTATATGAATAGGAAGGGTTTAGAGGGATATGGGCCATGTATTGGCAGGTGGGAATATATTGGGTTGGGATATCTGGTCGGCATGGACGGGTTGTACCAAAGGATCTGTTTCTGTGCTGTAATCTCTATGACTCTATATGTGGGCAAACAAAGTGGCTCAGGCAGTTTAGTGGTTAAAAAGGAAATGAACCTGAGTCGGGTGGCAGAAGAGAAAAGGAATGTGTAAAAAATGAACCAGGAAGCCAGAATGCCTTAGGTGGATTATGGGGTTAGAAGGAAGGACAGGGATTGAAGTCAACATGGCTTAATCAGTGATATTAGACCCGTCTGGTTCTGGGCAGGAGAAGTTGAGGTTTGGAAGCTGTGACTGGGAAGATAGGAACAATATCCAACAAAGCAATGTGTGAGACTAACTGGTGATTGTGACATTGAAGATGGTTCCTCAGCCCTATAGAATATAGTGCAAAGTTTGAATACAGAGTCATAGTTTTCAGCTAAGTTGTGGCAAATTTTAAAAAGAGAGGAAAATGAATTATTGCTCTCAAAGGGTCATGAATCTGTGGAACTGATTGCCCCAGTATGGTTGAAGGCCAGGGATCTGAGTAAGCTTGAGGAGATAGACTCGTTTTTAATCAGTAACGGCTTAAATGGTTATGGGAACAGGCAGGAAAGTGCAATTGAGACTGAAATGGGATCAGCAGTGATTGAATTAAATAGCAGAACATCCTCAAGGGGCTGAGTTGTCACCTCCTACTCCTAGTTCTTATGTTCTCGAATGTTCTTGTAAAATTTGTAGTGAAGTTTCAATTAGCATGTGAAGGAAAGTGGAATGTTGTGGTCCTTTGCCTTTGAAACTTCTCTTTCTTCCAGATAATTGCTTATTTTCTGATGAAGTAAAGCTATTCTGAGCATGGTGTGGGGTCTCAATCACAGAAAGGAAAAGATCATTTTAGTGAATGACAAAACATGCTCAAGGGGGTGAATCTGTGCCTGCTTCCATTTGATGTGCTTAGAATGGGATCAGTGTGATTTCATTGAACTTGTTTCATGGTACAATGTAATTCACTGCTGAATGACTAAAGAGGAGTTTCATCAAGACAAAAACAATTTTTCATGCAGCACCAGTCACGAGTTTCTGTTTCGTTTACAACCCCTATTTTGTAGGCTGTCTGTCTCAACCAGTCTGGATTAGTTGGCTAATTGCAACATAGCCTTTGCAGTCAGTGATATTCAAGAAATGTCTTTAAATTCTCACAGGTTCGCTTTTGATCAATCTCTACAATTGCTTAAAATTTGGTAAAATTGAATGAAATAATATACTAATTCCCGATTTATTGAGGCGATATGTTTACACTGCTGCAGTTATGTAATTCTGAATTCTTATAAGTATAAGACTTTACAATATGAAAAAACTATTTGTTTGAAAAATTTAGTATTTAGCAATCTGGTTGTAAACGTCTTCATAGTTTTCAAAAGAGGATGTATTTTTGGGAGATAATTTTGTTTTGCAAAGTTAACGATATTTATCTAAATGTGGACCACATGACAAGGTTTTGTTGACAGACGAAAACAAGACATCATTTTCTCAATAGCAATTATATTGCAAACACCTCAGCCTTACAGCAATATCAAGTCCCTGAAGGAATGGGTAACCCTTTCTGTCTGACTTCCCCCAAATACTGTTTACCAAAGTATTTCAATGTTCTATCTCCGCTCTCAAAATTAATAACTTGCTTTGGAGCAGTTACTTTCTGAGAAAAGCCAGCATTCATTCATACTATATAATGTTACTGTAGTTTTGAGCACTGCAATCAGAGCTTCGATACACAGACTATGTGTGTGTGTATCCTGACGTCCAATCTTGTGAAATTCAACCGCAATAATTTAGCGTGGTGTCTTAAGGTTGCCGTTTATCCCCCACCCTCCAATGTGTACTTAGTTTTAATCCTAGTGTGTTGCTTTCTAGATAGCACCAAATGAACAAATGTTAATTTTTTTTACATTGTTTCTTCACTTGTAAAATTCTGCTTCTGTTACATGTTTTCCTTGTACACATGTATATTCCATGTACAGAACTTCAATAGATATGATTCCTGCTTCTGTTTCTGTGTCCTATTTTTTCTTTCCAAACTATCAAAATTCTAGGAGAAAGTGAGGATTGCAGATGCTGGCAATTCAGATGGGTGGCATGGTGGCTCAGTGGTTAGTACTGCTGTTTCAAAGCTCCAGGGGCCCAGGTTCAATTCCACTGTCAGAATACTGTCTGTGTGGAATTTGAACATTCTCCCTGTGCCTACATGGGTTTGCTCTGGTTTCCTCCCACAATCCAAAGATGTGCAGGCCAGATGAATTGGCAATGCTAAATTCCCCATAGTGTTAAGTGCATTAGTCAGGGGTAAACATACAGAAATGGGTCTTGGTGGGTTAGTCTTTGGAGGGTCAGTGTGGACTTACTAGGCCAAATGGCCTGTTTCCACACTGTAGGGAATGTAATCTTTGGGGGCACTTGTTGTGCAGTGGTAGTGTGCCTACCTCTGAGCTAGGATGCCTGAGTTCAAGCCTATCTGCTCCAGAGGTATGTAACAATAAGCTTGAACAGATTGATTAGAAAATATCATTATATTCCAGAGCTTGAATTTAACTTCCATCAGCTGCAGTTGGTTAGATTTGAACCCATGTCTTAGACCTTCTGGATTACTAGTGGTGCCACCACTTCAACACCGTTTGCCCAAATGGCCCTTCCTTTTGTGAAGTTAGAAATCATTTGCCAGCCAAAAATAAAGACCATAAGACATAGGAGCAGAAATTAGGCCATTCAGCCCATTGAGTCTGCTCCACCATCTGATCATGGCTGATAAGTTTCTCAACCCCATTCTCCCACTTTCTCCTTGTAACTCTGGATCCCCTTGGTACTCAAGAACCTATCTATGTCAGTCTTAAACATACTCAATGACTGGCCTCCACAGCCTTCTGTAGCAATGAATTCTGTATGCACATGGATAGCAGTGAGTTGAGGGGTGCGTAGGTTAAGTTACTATATTTTACATTAGGATTCAATCTTGGCACAACATCATGGGCCAAAGGGCCTGTTCTGTGCTGTACTTTTCTACATTCTATTTTCTAATTCCATCAATTCACCACACTCTGGCTGAAGAGGTTTATCCTTATCTCCGTTCTTAAAGGTCCTCCCCTTACTCTAAGGTTGGGCCCTCGGGTTCTAGTCTCTCCTACCAATGGAAACATCTTCACAACATCTAGTCTGTCCAGGCCGTTCAGTATTCTGTGTGTTTCAATTAGATCTCCCCTTATCCTTCTAAACTCCATCAAGTATAGACACAGAGTCCTCAAACATTCATGTTAACCTTTTCATTCCTGGGACCATTCTTGTAAACCTCCTTTGAACACAGTCCAGGGCCAGGAGAAATTCCTGACATATGGACCCAAAACTGCACACAATACTCTAAATGTGGTCTGACCAGAGCCTTATTGAGCCTCAGAAGTACTTGACTGCTTTTATATTCAAGTCTTCTCAAAATAAGTGGCATCATTGCATTTGCTTTCTTAACTACTGACTCAACCTGCAAGTTTACCTTGAGAGAATCCTGGGCTAGAACTCCCAAGTCTATTTGCACTTCAGACTTCTGAATTTTGTCCCCATTTAGAAAATTTTCCATGCCACTATTCAATCTTACCAAAGTGTATATCTTCACACTTGCCCATGTTGTACTCCACCTGCCACTTCTTTGCCCAATCTACGAACATGTCCCAATCCTCCTGCATCCTCCCCGCCTCCTCAATGCTACCTGTCCCTCTACTGATCTTTGTATCATTGGCAATCGCAGCCAGAGTGCCCACAGTTCCTTCATCTAGATCATTACTACATCAAGTGACTGAAGCATAATGAACTATGTCCATTCTAAATTATTTCCATTGTGTGCCACCTCTTCATTTGGTGAATGTTAACTTTAACATTCTTTTAAGGGCACTTTAAATTGAGGGGACTGTGAGCAGACTGAATACTCACTTCTGGGTTGGTGCATGGTGGTGCATACACTGTACTTACAGTTGCATTGATTATGATCAGAAATGTTCCATCTCTTGAAGCCACGTTGCCTAGGTAAGATGAAAACTAAGGCAATAAAATGCGAGAGTACTCTTCTGTGTTTTTCAGGAAATAAAAGCTGCTCCTGGAAATTATGTTTATCAGAATTGAATATTTTATCAGCTAACTCATTTTCCTTTAAAATTAACAATTTGCATGAAGACTATTATATTAGCATACACTACAACTTTCCTACAGAATAACTCCTTAAGCTAGAGAAGACACATTAATTTGTAAGTAATTCATGAGCTCAATGATTTCAAGTTTTCTTAGCTCCCAGTTAGTTTATGATTCCTTTGTTGACAGGTTTGAAACTGTTCCCTCTTCTTTGCAACCTGTGTCTCTCTCCGACTGCTATGAAGCCTCCCTTTGTCTCCCACTCCACTCGTGGCATCCCACGCCCCATCAATCACAATCTTCCTCCATCTCCATTGCATCCTGCAGCCCCCTTGTAGAATTCTATTTCCCCCCAAGACCTTCTCCCTCCACTGTCTCTCCCCACCTAACCTAACTGTTTCATCCTGGCACCATCACCCTATTTATGAAGATGTGTTTTCTCTCATTAATTGCACTGAGTGAATTTTTGTGCATGATTTGGGGACTATTGGGCAGATTCACCCACTGTAATTGAGTAATGTGAACATTGATGTGGAGAGAGGTCAGTTTTATTCTAAAGTCTGATGCCAATTGTGCCTTTCTTGATGTGTTTCGGCAAAGATCAACCATAATTCTGTATTTGAACCTTGAATATTCTTGTTTTGAGTGACTCAGCAACTTATGGAATAAGCTCAGTAAGTCATCAGAGAGTGCAGGAAGAAATCTGAGCATCTTTCAGATTAGTAAATAAATGTTTTAATTCATTGTGCTTTTAAATTGATAAATCTTAGTAACTTTGAATTTAGAAAGTCAATAATTCCTTAAATTTAATTTCAAGTTTATTTTGTAAGGATGATATAATAGGACATATGTTTAAATGCGCGGTTGTAATATTATTTCCATATGTGTGTGTGGAGTGGGGAGAAGGTGGAAAGGGTGATGGAGGAGCTTGTGGTAAGTAGGTGACCTGCCAAAGGCCCTGTGGAATTTGAAGTTTGATGGGGAGATTAGGCACTTTGAATTGCACATAATGAAAATGTATTAGATCAGTGCTTCTCAACCTGTGAGACCCCAAAAACTGAAAGGCTACCAATGAAATACAACCCCAGTCTTACCACCAATGATTACGTAATATCTCATTTAGTTTCTTATTGTTTAGCAATACTTATGATCAGCAAAATCACTGCAATTTTTAATGTACTTTAAACTTGTCAATTATAGATTAATACAATATAAAAATGTCTGTAAATGTAAAAACTTGGAAAACTGTTTTTTTCATGGTGGAGCCAGTGTTTTTTGGCAAAATGGTTGGTGGCACTTGCGTTACAAAAAGGTTGAGAACTACAGTATTCAGGTAAATTGGAGGAACTAGATGTCAGATGGATGACTGAAAGTGCGTTGAGGAGGTTGAGTGTCTGGGGACAGAATCTTTGAAGAAGTGGGATGGAGCAGATGCTTTCAGGGAAAGTTGCTTGGAATGCTGCCAAATCACGTGTTCCTCAGACAAGCATACAACATTCGGGAGCCTGGATTTACCAAGCCCCCTACTCTTCGAGGTAATGTTTAGAATACCTGAGCATTCAAAGTTACAGTTTTAAAGCTTTCAAATATTTAAGGTTCCAGCCCACGACCTTGGAGAAGGTTATTTGGCCACCCGTCGGAGTGCACTTGAAATATTGCTTTGTCATCATTAGTCTTTTCGATTGAAGCTGTGGCATTTGAAAATTTGTTGCAGTTTCTTAAAGGGAATAATAGTGAGCAATGCTTGAAATAAACTTCCATGTTGCTGCCTGACTCTTCATTTGTATGCAACTTACAGGGAACATTATCAGCTATCTTCTTGACTCAGAGCTGAAAATTTGTAGGTTTGTTTTGGGACTCTAATCTTTTAAGACCATAAGAAATGGAAAAGGAGTATGCCATTCTGCCACTCAAGCCTGCTCTGTCTTTCAATAGGATCATGGTTGATACGGCATTCCTCATGACCACTTTCTTGCCCTTTCCCTTTCACCCTTGATTCCTGCACTGATCAAGAATTTATCGATCTCAGCGTTAAACGTGCACAAGACTCTGCCCTCACAGCTCTCTGTGGCAAGGAGTTCCAAAGACTCATAACCTGCTGAAAGAAGAAATTCTTCCTCACCTCAGTCTTAAATTGATGCCCTTTCATTCTGAGACTACCCCCTCTGGTCCTAGTCTCTCCCAAGAGGAGAAACATCCTCTCAGCATTTATCCTGTCAAGCCCCCTATGAATCCAATATGTTTCAATGAGATCACCTTCTTCCAAACTGCTGTGACTAGAGTCACAACCTGTTTAATCTTTGCTATTAGACAATTCCTTCATACCAGGGATCATCCAAATGAATTCCAAATGTGGTAGTAAAAGCACCCTGTACAGTTGCAGTGAGACTTCCCTACTCTCGTACTCCAATCTCTAGAAATAAGGGCCAACATTTCATTAGCCTTCTAATTACCTGCTGCACCTGTGTACTAGCTTTCTGTGTTTCATGCTCAAGTACCCCCAGTCCATTTGCATAGTGGCTCCCTGCAGTTTCTCTCAACTTAAGTAATACTCTGTTCTTTTGCTCTTTCTTCCAAAATTGTACTCCCTTTACATTTTCCTACATTATAGTCCATTGGCTAAGTTTTTTTCCCCACCTATTTAACTTATCAATATTTCTCTGTAAACTGTTTGCATCCCACTCACAATTTGCTTTTCTGCCTGTTTTAGTAATGTTTGAAAATTTGGTTAAAGCACATTCACTTCCTTCCTCCAAGTCATTAACATATTGTAAACAGGTGTGCTCCCAGCACTGATCACTGTGGAACCAACCTGAAAAAAAACATATCCACATTCACTATTCTGCTTGATTAGATTATGATTTCCCAATGTTCTTCTATTCCTTCCTTACTAATTGATTCCAATACTTTCCTAATAATAGATGTTGGACTAATCGGTATATAATTATCGCCTTTTGTCTCCCTCACTTTTTGAACAGGTATATAACATTAATAGTTTTCCAATCCTCTGATACTCCTCCAAAAACCAATGGTATTTGGAAAATTACAACCAATGTCCATAATCTCTGTAGCCTCAAGAGAAAGACTTTGTGGAGTGCCTCAGAGATGGATTCTTAGAGCAGCTGGTGCTGGAGCCGACCAGGGAGAAGGCAATTCTGGATCTGGTATTGTGTAACGAACCAGAATTGGTCAGAGATCTCGAAGTGAAGGAGCCATTGGGAAGTAGTGACCATAATACAATAAGCTTCAATCTGCAATTTGAGAGGGAGAGGGTACAGTCGGAAGTGACAGTACTTCTGTTAAATAAAGGGAATTATGGAGCTATGAGGGAGGAGCTGGCCAAAGTTCAATGGTGCAATACCTTAGCAGGGAAGACCGTGGAGGAACAATGGCCCTCCTCCCTACCTTTTATCTTAGCCTGCTGGACACACTTTCCTCATTCCTGAAGAAGGGCTTATGCCCAAAACGTCAATTCTCCTGTTCCTTGGATGCTGCCTGACCTGCTGCGCTTTTCCAGCAACACATTTTCACTCCTGTGTTCTCTGTCTATGCCATGATGTTTAGACTGATTCTAATCTAAAAAGTGAGATAACGGAGTTTTACATGAATTCATGCAGTTTTTGAGCTCCGAGTTCTACATGAATGCATGCAGTTTTTGAGCAAAGTACAATGTAACCCTGCAAGTACAAAT
>NC_057724.1:21988673-21989984 GCF_004010195.1 Chiloscyllium plagiosum
GAGAGAAAGCAGGGAATTATAGACCAGTTCGTCTGACCTCAGTGGTGGGAAAGATGCTGGAGTCTATTATAAAGGATGAAATTACTGCACATCTGGATAGTAGTAACAGGTTAGGTCAGAGTCAGCATGGATTTATGAAGGGGAAATCATGCTTGACTAATTTTCTTGAATTTTTTGAGGATGTAACGCTGAAGTTGGACGAGGGAGAACCAGTAGATGTAGTGTACCTGAACTTTCAGAAAGCTTTTGACAAAGTCCCACACAGGAGGTTAGTGAGTAAAATTAGGGCGCATGGTATTGGGGGCAAAGTACTAGATTGGATTGAAAATTGGTTGGCTAATAGGAAACAAAGGGTAGTGATAAACGGCTCCATTTCGGAATGGCAGGCAGTGACCAGTGGGGTACCGCAGGGATCTGTCCTGGGACCGTAGCTTTTTACAATATATGTTAATGATATAGAAGATGGTATCAGCAATAACATTAGCAAATTTGCTGCTGATACAAAGCTAGGTGGCAGGGTGAAATGTGATGAGGATGTTAGGAGATTACAGGGTGACCTGGACAAGTTAAGTGAGTGGGCAGATGCATGGCAGATGTAGTTTAATGTGGATAAATGTACGGTCATCCACTTTGGTGGCAAGAACAGGAAGGCAGACTACTACCTCAATGGAATCAATTTATGTAAAGGGGCAGTACAGAAAGATCTGGGTGTTCTTGTACACCAGTCAATGAAGGCAAGCATGCAGGTACAGCAGGTTATGAAGAAGGCTAATAGCATGCTGGCCTTCATAACAAGAGGAATTGAGTATAGAGCAAAGAGGTGCTTCTGCAGCTGTACAGGGCCCTGGTGAGACCACACCTGGAGTACTGTGTGCAGTTCTGGTCTCCAAATTTGAGAAGAGACATTCTGGCGATTGAGGGAGTGCAGCATAGATTCACGAGGTCAATTTCTGGAATGGCAGGATTACCTTACACTGAAAGACTGAAGCGACTGGGCTTGTATACCCTTGAGTTTAGAAGACTGAGAGGGGATCTGATTGAGACATATAAGATTATTAAAGGATTGGACACTCTGGAGACAGGAAACATGTTTCCGCTGATGGGTGAGTTCTGAACCAGAGGGCACAGCTTAAAAATACGGGGTAGACCATTTAGGACAGATTCTGGATTAGTGGTGTTGGAAGAGCACAGCAGTTCAGGCAGCATCCAAGGAGCAGCGAAATCGACGTTTTGGGCAAAAGCCCTTCATCAGGAATAAAGACAGAGAGCCTGAAGCGTGGAGAGATAAGCTAGAGGAGGGTGGGGGTGTGG
>NC_057724.1:21990258-22002238 GCF_004010195.1 Chiloscyllium plagiosum
AGGAAACATGTTTCTGCTGATGGGTGAGTGCCGAACCAGAGGACACAGCTTAAAAATACGGGGTAGACCATTTAGGACAGAGCTCAGGAGAAACTTCTTCACCCAGAGAGTGGTGGCTGTGTGGAATGCTCTGCCCCAGAGGGCAGTGGAGGCCCACTCTCTGGATTCATTTAAGAAAGAGTTGGATAGAGCTCTCAAAGATAGTGGAATCAAGGGTTATGGAGATAAGGCAGGAACAGGATACTGATTAGGAATGATCAGCCATGATTATATTGAATGGCGTGCAGGCTCGAAGGGCTGAATGGCCTACTCCTGCACCTATTGTCTATTGTCTATTGTACTTCTTTGTAGGATCATAGGATGCAAGACACTGGGGTCAGAGGCTGATCTACCTTTAGCCCCATTTGACCTACAAGAGTCAAACCTGTCAATTTGATTTCGATTAACTTTCCTTATATCGTATGATACAGAGCAGACTAGGATCTCAGAATAATTTAACAGAACACCACACATTACTCCCAGTATCAAGAAATTATAACAATAAAAGGCATTTTTAGATGTCTTCTGTGACACTTTTCAGGGTTCCTTTTTGTTTCTGCTGATATTGGATGCCTAACTCATTGGAAGCACATTATTGTTTGTGCCAAGAATTAGTCTTTCACTTAATTCCTAATTTCCTAAGCTTGTCCAACTCTAACGTTAAACAAGGCCATGTTTACCTCAGGAATCACTTCCACACTAAATCCGAATAAAATCTAATGGAATCTTTAAATTTTGCTTTTGAAGTCACTGAATGATGTTATTCATTGGGGAAGGCCATCAGCATCAATATTATATCCAGAAACTTGACAAAGTCCAGAGAAAGAAACAGAAGCAATCTTACTCGTTTCATTTCATGGAGAAAATGTCTGTTTAAACTATTGGAGAAGCCTTAATTCCCTACTGCTACCTATGTTATATGCATATTAGTACATATCGATTTTATTTCTCCCCTATACTGCTCTGACTGTTTTGTTGGCAAAGATATAGGTATTATCAATACAGATTTTGCAATGATATTAAGTCTTTGCTTCAGAAAATAATGTAATGTTTCATTTTTATGCTAGTGTGAAGCCAATGTATCATATGATGAGGGCAGTGGAGCTGTTGTTTTGAGAGCGAGATCTGGTGTAATGGCTATGTATAATGCATAGGCTTTTCAGAATTCCTACTGATCATAGCCCTTCAGTGCATGCAATTCACATTGATTTCTTTTCAAATTTTCATCACATTTATAGATGAAAGGAACCATAAAACAATGCTGCATGAACAGACCAATGCACAAGAGTTGGAATACTCACCAAATATTAAACAGCTCAACTTCTTTTGGTTCTACATGTTATTCAAGACATTATGTACTTAACAAATGTGAAGCTTTAAAAATATCGTTAATTAGTGTGGTTCTTGTTTGCTTTTTAAAATATTATTAAAGTAACCTTTTGATATTTATCTGCTAACATAATCACCCTGAGGCACTATTTTTATTTATCCAGTGCACTGATTATTATCCACCTCCCTGATTATTCACTAGACTTTTTAGAGAGACAACATCGACTTGCACAGCCACTTTCGGCATTTGTGTTGAATTCCCTTTCCTTGATGAGTAGAAGCCTCACAATGTTTCCTTTGTTGCCTGCACTCTGCTCAATTTATTTTTAATACATTGCTATACCATATATGCAGTTAGGAAAATTCAGACACACTCAAATTATCCAGCAATTTTCATTATCCACCAGGAGTCCACACTCTGGTAGTGGATAATGGAGATTCCACTAGGGTATACTTTGTTATTACCATTAAATGCTTCATTTCACTTTCTGTCTTTTTCAAAGTGCTTTCAAAGGTTCCTTGTTAGCAAGCTTTCTCACTCGCAACACCCTTTCACAAAGTATCTTTTCAGGGAGGAATGAAGTTTATTTACATGTATGTGAAATATTTATTTAACACTGGCAGGTATAAATTATTATTATTATCAGTAATCCCTTTTTAACAAAAAATAAATTGTGACACATTCCACATTCCTGAGCATTTACTCATTTGGAAATCCCTTCAAATCAATTTATGTCCTCACATAGCTGTTACAGTGTTATTTGTTCCAAGTTTGCTCCATTTATTGACACCAGTCAGAAGGCCAAATATCAGCTTTAAGCCATTATATGAGTGCTCCAAAAACTGGGGTGAGCAATTTGAACCAAGCTCTCCCGGTCAGAACTTTACTGGATCAGATGGAACACCAATTTCACACCTTGTCCCATATTCCACAATGATTTCATCGAAGAGCAAAATTGGGCAGGGTGTAAAATTAAGACCACATATCATTCCCTCAGTTTCCAAACTGTTGAAATAAACAAAAAATGTTCCCATTTGGTGAGGTGTGTAGAAAACATTTCACCTAATCCCAGAGCATTTCCAACAAATGTGTTAGGTCAAAAATGCCAACAGTGAATCCAAATTTTTAATCAACATTTCTTCCCATTTCCACCACATTCGTATATTCTGCAGCTTTTCCATTTAATGATTAAATCATTAGATCAATTCAGTATTTTAAGTCTCTTCTGCACAAGGCCTGCTAGAGGAATTTGATTTTCAATTTTTAAGTGTCTCAGTATCTTATGCAAAGATACAGAAGCAAAACAAGCAAAAAATAGATAGATTGGCAGACAAACAGAAAACTTTGACAAAGGGAATCAGAATTTAAAGTGCAGTGCAAACAGAATCAGTTACATTAAGAGAGACTTTCAGAAACCTAATTTATTTTTGTCCCTGAGTCATGCCACAAGAGGTCATCTGGTTACTGACATTTTCTATTCGTATTGCACCAGCCTGAGGAGCCAAGCTCATTATGACAACCTGCAAGTTGGACTGAAGGTCATATAGTGCTGGAGAAAGCATTAAAAACTGGGCAGCTACAGCCCAACAACTCTTACAGTCTAACTGAGTCTTTCATATTGAAATAATGTTATTGTTGCTACCAGGTAAACAGTCCTGGTCTCTACAGGTGATGCCAGCATGTTGACCTAATCGCAATATGCTACTGACTGCCCCTGCATCTGGATTCTCATATTTGTAATCTTCCTATCGTATAAGCATCAATAGAGAGTGATGTACAGCTAAAATATTCTTGGTGCAAACATGAATGTAGCATAAACTAATTTAACATAATTTCAATAGGAGTTTTAAATAATTATTTTGCTATGTAGACACCATGATTATTCGATCCACAATTGCAGATTACTTCATTGTTGAAGTATGAACAGGTAATTGTGACTTCTTCCCTTAAACCTCAGCATTTATGATATTTTTCCTTGCACTTAAGCTGGGAGGTTGTATGATTGCAAAAATCAAATCTTAATGATGAATACATTGTAGGTCCACCTATTGATTTTGGATGCGGTTGAACTTGTTAATTCACAGTGTCCACTTATCTTGGTAATGCTCATTCCTGATGAAGGGCTTATGCAGAAACATTGATTCTCCTGATCCTCAGATGCTGCCTGAGCTGCTGTGCTTTTCCAGCACCACACTCTCGACTCTGATCTCCAGCATCTGCAGTTCTCACTTTCTCCAATGCTCATTACCCAGTCTCCTAGTTGAGGAATGGCCTATTCAGTACAGTGAAGGAGAACCATTTGCAACCTGGATCTTTGCTAGTGTCAAAGAAAGTACCTCCAGGAGACAGAGAAAGAGGAAAATAAAATTAAGCGAATGCTGATATTTTGTATTATTTTATGTAGGGATCATAACTATAAGAGAGCCAAAGATAATTGTAATAAAGAATTCAGATGCAATTTCTTTATTCAAAGTGCAAAAGATCTTTACTTCCAACATTTGCATGTGGAATTTACAGCCAGCTGAAGTAGTTGAGGTGAGTGCCATAAATGCATTAGGGCAGATGGACTAGTACATGAGGGATAAAAAAAATAGGAAGATATGTTGACAGGATTATGTTGACAGTTGAAATACTGACATGGACCTGCTGGGACAAAGGACCTGGTTCTGTGCTGTAAAGTTTACGTCCTATATTAAATCCCACAGGTCTGAGTGCATTCATTTTAAGGACCACACTTGAAGCATATTTTTCCCTGTCCAGCTTGTTTTTAATTCAAGTAACTGCAGGTTTGCTAATTAGAGTGGATGGGTTTGGTTTGCTATCTTAAATGACCTTGGTCCTACAAACTGTCAGCACCATAGTGTGTAGATATGTAAATAACAAATGCAAGATTGATTAAACTTGACACCAAGCCGCGACACATGTAAATGATATGAGCAGACACTTGATGTTGCTGGAAATCTCGAAATGTAAATATTCAGTAATGTAGTACAGCCTATTTCCACCCTGACATAACAAAGGGTCCTTGGTGGCATGAGGCACTATTTAATTGTCTTGTTGACTTTTTACACAATGTTCAAACATCAAAGTAGCACCTTTCCTCTCTGTTTTGACGATTTTACTGTCACTTCTTTTGTACAAATTAGTAATCCGCATTGATCTGCTAAACAGCTTCATTATTTATCGTGTTTATGTTGCAGGTGTCGAGGTGTCTCTTCAGAAAGTGCTGACTGAAGCCTCGGAGACTTGCACGCAGGAGTGTCTGGTCCTTGGTCACTCTGACAACTGCTGGATGCCCCCATCGCTGACCCAGTACCAGCAGCCGAATCCTCCCCTGCCGTCTATCGGATTTCAGCAGAGCTGGGGCAGAAATGGCAGGTCAGAGGGGCGGCATACTCTGGGGAGAGCCAACAACAAGGATGACATTGATAAAAGCCAAGGCAGTGGCAGACAGCAGTTGTACAGCAACTCGGAAAGACACTGCAGCAACGAGGATCCTGTGAAGGTCATTCCCCTGGCAAACTTTACACCAAACCAGCAGGGCTCAGTGTCAGGTGACAGTTCCCCCTATGTCCGGGAGCACCAGCTTTAGAAAGCACCTCAAGGCAACATTTGAGTGGCTTTGAAGTCAGGATGTATATAGTCGCTGCTTTTAGTCCATGTTGAGCCTATACATCAAAATACACAAGACTGCTTTGCAGTACTAATACCTGTATGCACTTAGTGATTCAGGCCTTTCAAATAAGTTGTGTACAAAGCTGTATATTGGCAGCTTCTCTGTGCTGTTAAATTACAATCATTGGAAATAAATGTTTGTGTTGTGGAATGACAAAGTGGGTATATTTTTAGGATTGAATGTTGTGGACAGTCCAACTGCACCAAAGTTCAGTGGCAAGCCAGAATCATCTTTTTTTCTTTCTGGAGTTAATGATGTCAGACACTAATCTGAAAATGCCAGACAGAAAATAGACTGAATGAATACTGTAGGTTTTGCTTTCACTGATCTTTTAAGCCAGTTTTATCCCACTCGCTCCTGATCAGTGCCAGAAATCTGAAATTCCTTGGTACTTTGCAGTGCAAGGAGGCCACTTCTCAGTGGAGTGATGATTTATGGAAACCGTTATTTTAAAAAAATACTGCGGAAAACACATGGTCTGTGCTGTGAATGACTTTATAAGTTGTGACACTGCCCCTGGATTCAGGGAAAAGGAACAAGCACTTGCAGTGGGAAAGGTGACACTGCTGAATCTTATCTCTCACCCAATGATGTGCCTCCCTGAAATAGTGCACAACCTCACATTAAAGAGGCACTTCAACTTGGTAAGAGTGCCAAACAGATTTGAGAAACAAACAGCCCAGGCATTAATGCCACCGTACCAGGTGTTTTACGCCTAAGTTATCAAGTCACCTAAAACTGTATTTATTCTTTACAAAGTAGGTCATTTTTAACTTGAAAAGGATTGAATGCTGTTATGTGTGCAGCTCATGTATTCCACATGTAGAGTAGTTTGAAGTCAATGTATTGAAAATGTAACATACATTTTATACATAAAGCTTATATACTTATAGTTGATTAGAAGTGATCTGATATACTATTTCAATATTGTATGTTTGATTTCTGAATTAGACTAAACTACAGATTGCCCTTGTTAAAGAATCTTGTAGGACAATCTGCTAAAATCCTATGAGTCCAAATCTTACCTTCTATAAGATAATTTGTTCAATTCTATGGAGCATTACTGTGTCTTATAACTGAATTTTCTAGGGTCATTTCAGGTATGCAGCAACATATTCTGATGAGAGAAATGGACAGTGTTTGACATTGGCCCTGCAGTTGTACCTGCAGATTACACTGAAAAATTGAAGAACTACCTGCTCCACCCAGAAATTCAGAGTTAATACCAAATGGCTTGCTACTATGTTGTGACATGAAGGGAGGAGCCTTTTGTTTGTTATTATGTTATAATCAGGTAACATGCACAATTTCCAGGCACTCTGGATACATGACAATCTAAGGAAGCATTTAGCAAATTAAGGAAGACAAACATAAAGACTTTTTATGGAGTTTTGTTTCTGGATACTGTATGTAGAATTATCTAACTAGTCACTCAAAGCTGTAAAAACCAATGCATAAATCTGCTGTATGACTGCTTGTAAAACAATGAAAGTTGCTATGTATATTAGATGTGGGGTTTTTTGCACCATAAAATGGGGATTATGGGGAAAGCTTATTGTGCTGTTTATGTGCTCAGAAGGTATAAGTAGCTTTGTAATTTGTCAAATGTTGTTTCACAGTAATCTGTTCAAATCACAGGCAGTTACAGTGTGCAAAAGAGCGTCACCTAATTAAACAGTTACTTTAATCACCGAATGATGGAAGAGCATTAAAATAAAATCAGTCTTGTTGAAAAAGTTTTAGTATTTCTTGGTAGTTCTGGTAGCTGTAGGATATGGGAATATTTATTATTATTTGTGCAAAGCATTACGGTTGAAATTGCATGTTAACAGTAAACAATGTTAACCCTTCCAGAACTGACTTTGCCTATGAATTGCCTGTAGATGGATGATCATTTGCAGGGTTTTTTTAAGGAAGGGAATAGAAGAAGCAGCATCAATGTTAATCACTGTACTTTGTGTTGATCTGCAGATGTTTAACAGAATCCCGTTACTGGCCTGAAAAATGCCAGTAAAACCTAGCACCAGGCTAGACTGAGGATCTTAATCACAAGAGGAAATTGGTTGGCTGCAATGATTGTTAATGTTTTTGCCCTTATTCTTCTCATGCAGTCTCATTTAAACTTCTTCCCAATGCACACATCCAACCCCAAGCAACAATGAGATTACAATGATGTTGCACACAAACCTCTCTCCAAGGAAATCATTGGGTTGAGTGAACACATCCAGACTAACTAAATCTGTGTACCGAAGCCACATTTGCTTTCCATTGATCCACTGTGTTCTTGTCTGTGCCACCACTGTTCAATGTGTCAGCCAGGGGTGGGTTTAGTGGTGGTTCACTCTTAGACAATGGAGCTTTTTCAGGGACTTGCTACAGACAAGAGTGATAAAGCTAGTTGCCCTACAAATCTGCTGTTACGTGTAATAGATGCTTATGCTGCTCGAGGGCAAGATTACTGTCGTTGGAAGGAACCTAGGAATGTGCTATTCATTCTGAAGCCTGTTTCATCATTTAGTTAGACCACAGATGATCTGTAACGTAATTTACACACTTTTGCTTCATAACATTTGACACAGTTATCAAAAATCTATCGGTTTTGAAACTTTCAATTGACATAACCTCAATATCTCGCTGGGGAAGAGAATATTCCAGATTTTGTCTACCCTTTACATGAAGAATTGCTCCCTGATATCAACACTGAATGGTCTTGCTCTAATTCTAATGTTATGTCTCCCTAGCTCTGAAAAGAACGTGAGGACTGCAGATGCTGGTGAGTCAGAGTCAAAAAGTGTGGCACTAGCAAAGCACAGCAAGTTGATTCTCTTGCTCCTCGGATGCTGCCTGACCTGCTGTACTTTTCTAGTGCCTCTCTTGCTCTGGACGAGCTCACCAGAAGGATGTTTCTCTCTAGCTCGCTTGTCAAGTTATTTAGCTACTATTTTAAACACCTCAATCAAATCCCTCCTTACTCTGATGCACACAGGAGTATAATCCTAGGCTATGCAGCCTGTCCTATGATTTAGTCTTTTCAGCTCCACTATTACTTTGGTGTTTGAGCACAGCCTTCCTTCAAGGTCAGCTTCCGAAGGTACAATATCCAAAAGTGGATGCAGGGCTTCAAATGGGGATCAAGCAAAAACTTTATATAGCCTTAACATCTTTTGTATTCCAGACTTATTAAGACAAAGGCTGGCACACCTTAAGCTTTTTAAATTAGTATTTGCATCTATCCAAAAGGAAGGAGCAAATTCATTCTCTGGGGAGAGGTGATAATATTCACATGCATTTGACTAGCATAACCAAATATATGCAGCAAGATATGCAAAAGAAAAATAACATTGAACAAAAGTTGGCAATAATTTACAGCACTGTCAAGTAATATGGGAGGAAATGTGGCAATTAGTAATGAACTAATGATCAAGACAACCATTCTGGAATTCACAGTAGATGTCTCATATGCCTTAAAGGAGATACAGTAGTGTGATTTCAGTCCTTTAAGGGTTGATTCTCTAAGATATTTGATTTGTACATTTTTATTTAACAAAAAAACTGTGGGTTTGCAAATCATTAATTACTTGTGGACTGTCATTTAAAGATTGTTTTTAAGAATAGTCATGGCTTTTTATTGTCATCTTTCACTCTCCTGTTCAATATGTTTTGCAAAATAAATGATGTGACTCCATGGACATGTGTGTTGTGATTGATATTAAATATGTAATGCACAAAACCTGAATTCGTAAAGGGGAGAACCTCTAATTGTTTTCTAAAACATCATTTTAGTGTTAGCCTTATGGGGTTAACACTGGCAGACGACTGATACTAGTTTAAATTGCTGAAATCATTGGTTATGGTTAAAGCATTTCAGTTCATTTCTGTATTGCATTTGGTGGTAATCTCGCATGAAAGAGATAAGTACTGGCCATGCCAATTCAATACCCATGGTTACCAGTTTAACAAAAGGCAATATTACACTTTCTAATTGTAACCCACTGTGAAAACTTTGAAATGGATATTCTTTCTAGTGTCTTTCCAATATTCAACTAAATTCTTTTGCTTTTTACCTTGTATTTTGATGAAAATTATGGGATTAAAGTAAAGCCAACCTTTACAACTTTGCTTAAAATTGATAAGGAATATCTTCCACCTAGATTTTGAGCTGATTTTACATTTTTTTAGGTGTTTAAACAAATTTAATACAATGGGTGATAGACCCTCAGCATATATATCTAAGAGGCTGTGTCATTTCTGCCATCATGATTGCAAGATTATGGCACCCTAGAGAAGAATCAATACTTTAGACCTTGTGTTGCGTTGTAATCTTTATAGTTAGCATGATGTAAATAAACAATACCTTTTAAATGGACCAGAGAATCTTGGTCGTGCACACCAATCTCGGTCGAGAACATTACCCAACAACAATGAAATGTTTATTTTTGGATGCATTTCTTAACCCCGAATGTGTGTACAAGTAGAGTAACCAGCATATAAACATGTGAAATAGAAACAGAAGTAGACCAATGAGCCCTCGAGCGTGCTCTGCCATTCGATAAAATCACTGCTGATCTTTTATTTTCTGTAATAGCCTTTGATAAGGCACCTTATGAAATACTTTCTGGAAATCCAATTATAGCACATGCACAGCCATTCCTTTATCCATACAGCATATTGTTCCTTCAAAGAATTCCAATAAAATGCTGACTCTTCCCAATTACTTTCAGGTTTCTGAGGATTTTGATATTCACATTTCCATCTATCCCAATAACTTTTGATTTATTTGCCGAACAAGCATATATCCACCTCTACCTTAAAAAGTATTGATTGACCCCACTGCCACTGCCTTCTGAGGCAGGGGTTCCAAAGTTGTTCAATCCTCAAACAAACATTCTCATCTCTATTCTGAAAGGATGACCCCAAATTTTAAAGCAGTCCCTAAGTTCTGGACTGACACCCAAGAGGAAGTATCTTTTGTCCACCTTGTTCAGGATCTTATTTAATATAATTTATGGTTCAAATTAGTCACCCCTCAGTCTTATAAACTCCAGTGGAACAAGAACAGCCTATTCAACCTCTCCTTACTGGTTAACCCACTCATTCAACGTGTCAAATTAATAAATCCTCTGAACTGCCTCGAATAGATTTATATATTTTATTAAGTAAGGAGGTCAAAACTGCCGAAGGTAGGTGGTAGCTCACTTACACCCTGCATAATTGAAACACAGCATCCTCATTTTTATGTTTCATTCTTCTCGTAACAAAGGGCAGCATTCCATTAGCTAAGCAAAAGTGAAGACTGCAGATGCTGGAACCAGAGTTTAGATTAGAGTTGTGCTGGAAAAGCACAGCAGGACAGGCAGCATCTGAGGAGCAGCATTCCATTAGCTGCCTGATTATATACTGTACCTGCATACTTTGTACTGTTTATGATCCATACACACGAATACCAAAATAACCTGTACCTCTGAATTCTGCAGTTATTTTCCATCTATGTAATGCATTATTTTCTCATACCTTCCAGTTTTGCAACTTTATGTTATCACACATTAAACTCCATCTGCAAGATTTTTGCCAACCCCCTCAACCTACCTATATCCTTCTTCAAACTCCTTACATCTTCTTCACAAACTGCCTTCTTGCCTATCTTGGTGTCTTTTGGGAATTTGTTTGCCACGTCATCTCAGTTATTGATGGAAATTTTAAAATGTTGGAACCACAGCACAGACCCTATGCAACTCCAATGATCACACCCTGTCAATCAAACAAAGACTTATTTGTGCATGCTCTGTTTTCTGCCAGTCAATTTTCTATCCAGGTTAATGTGTTTCCCCATACCATGAGCATTTATTTTCTGAAATAGATTTTGATATGACAGAAATGCTTTCTGCTAATCTGAATATAGCATGTATACAGACACCCTTTATCCATATAGCATGTTGTTCCTATCTCTTCCTGGATTTCCTTGAGGTTTCTGAGTGCATAGCAATAATTTCTTTATTGATTGATTCTATTACCTTGCCTATAACAGATGACAAGCTAACTGGCCTACAGTTTCCCATTTTCTGTCTCCCTTCTTTCTGGAATAGAGGAGTTACATTTGATATTTTCCAGTCTGTTGGAACCTTTCCTAAATGAAAGAAACATTGGAAAATTAACACCAATATATCTACTAGCTCATTAGCCACCACTTTTAAGACTCTAGGTGAAATCCATCGAGAGCCGCAGGTCAATTTTTTGCTCAGTACTTTTGTCCATCATGATTGTAACCTCACTAAATTCCTATCTCCCTTCCACATCCTAGTTTACAGTTGTTCCTGGATCTTTTAATACCCTCAGTAATAAAGGCTGAAGCAAAATATTGCTTCATTTCACCCACCATTTCCTTTTCTACTTTTAGTTCCTCATTCTCACTCTCTCCAGTAAAAAATGTTTTGTAGGTTGAAATAGAGGTTTGTTTATTCACCAGTTAATCCTGACAATCTAACTTAGATTTGTCAGTACTCCTCACTCTCTCACACTTTTGAGAAAATTATAGTTAAGTGCACATTTACAGACCACAAGCGAAAGAACAATTCGTAATTCATATAGAGTCATAGAGATGTACAGCATGGAAACAGACCCTTCGGTCCAACCCGTCCATGCTGACCAGATATCCCAACACAAACTAGTCCCACCTGCCAACACCCGGCCCATATCCCTCCAAACCTTTCCTATTCATATACCCATCCAATTGCCTCTTAAATGTTGCAATTGTACCAGCCTCCACCACATCCTCTGGCAGCTCATTCCATACACGTACCACCCTCTGTGTGAAAAAGTTGTCTCTTAGGTCTCTTTTATATCTTTCCCCTCACCCTAAACCTATGCCCTCTAGCTCTGGACTCCCCGACTCCAGGGAAAAGACTTTGTCTATTTATCCTATCCATGCCCCTCATAAT